>NW_027466083.1:3047500-3152500 GCF_046127955.1 Nelusetta ayraudi
TTGTCAGCTGTCTCATCATTTTGGCCGCCACTCTGTCTGTCACATCATTATGTCCATTGTATCAGTAGTGTGCTTCAGTTTGATTGCGGTTTGGTTTGGCAAATGCTGTTATTGTGAACTTGATGTCATCATCTATGCCATCATCTATGAGAGTTTATCAGTTGACAAGCACCAAGCAAAATGCTGTTGGTATGTTGTAGTTGTTTAGCCGACTTTTTCATTCTAATGTATGAAGTATAAATGACTTGTATTTAAAGGTTCCTTTGCACCAGGTACAGCCAAAAATGATAAGAATAGAAAAAAGATAGAGGCCTTTTTAAAAAAAAAAAAAAAAAAAAAAACACAGTCATGTGATCCCTAATTGCGCGTTCTTTGGCTGTTTCCACAGCGAATAGATTTGCATGTTCAGTTTGACATTGGATGCCTTCTCTTAAGGTCTTAAGGAGGACACTCAACCACTATGGTTCTGTTGTTAAATTTCCACTATTGATGTAGTTTTTTGTCTAATGGTTTAATTTATTTTTTTTACTGTTTCACTGGCAATATTGTAAATTTTAAATTGTTTATTTTTTTTTTTACAATTCATCCAGTTTTGGTTCTTAAAGCAATTGTATTTCTTTCCCTCTGGCCAGGGACTCTTTCTATGGTGGTCCCAATTTAAATGGAGTGAGGTACAACAATTAGATTAGAATTAGATTAATGGTGCTGTAGTCAGAAAGGGAGAGGGGGAAATAATAGAGAAATTACATTTTCACAGTACAAATAACTAGAGTGGCTTCTCAGGTCAAAGCTGCATTGTCGATGGATGGAGTCACTTGAGAGACATCTGACAATCCTATGGAAATATCGAGACTAATGTTTACCATTAGGAGGAGGAGACTGGGATTTATGTGCAGGTATATGATGGGTCCTTTTCTTGGTGGGGAAATAAAAAGATTAATGTCAAAAATGTATCAAGTCATAAAGATAAAAACCTGTCGGTTCATTTTTACATGAGTTTGGCACATTCCTCCATTTAAAAAATATTTTTTCTTCACTTAAAATGCTTCTTTCATGTGGTTATTTTCAATGGACCTGTATAAGTGCAGTTCATACACTGTTTGCTCTTTTAGGTCTTTTAAATGTTGTAACCCGCCGCAGCTCTTGTCAGTGTATTATCCTCTTTTAAACCCGACCGTGGTCTTTGAGGACCAGCCCCAGAGATTCTGTAAAGAGAGAGCACTGAATCCAGATTGTGCTCCCCTTGAAGTCATTTAAGCGTTTCACATCCAGTTGAATATATTAATGCAGCACAGCATGTCAAAGGTTACTCAGAAAACAGCCTCGTCTAAAAGCAAGGAGCTGCCAGGTTGTTCTTGTTGTGCCCAGAATACAATATTTCATAGATGTTGTGGAAATACTATTTTTCTACAGCCTAGAGTGCCAATAGAATACATTTTCCAATACTGCTGTTTATAATTCACATGTCCAGGTCAAGTTGTTCAGGCAAATGGTTAGTATATTATATTCTATGAAGAAAATTTGGATTTCTTCAGCCAGTTGACCATGTTGTACCTGCACAAGAACTGTGATGTTTGTTCACTTACTATTCCACCACCCAAACCAGCGTCTGCATCTCTGCATTGAATGAAGAACTAGTCACGTTCTGATAAAACTGCTGCTGTTGCAGCATCGACATTGCAGCCACTGTTGTTTACAAGCTTCATGAAGCTTTCTATTTTTGTCACAATTAAACCCTGGCCATATCCCCTGCCCCTGTCCTCTTAAAGGTCTCTGATTGGTCCCTAATTGCTTGTTGCAACTAAACAAAAGAGTCACATGGGAGATGTTTAAGATGAGAATTAGGACTTCAGTTCTTTTCTTTTTTTAAAGTCAATCTACAACAAAAAGAATCAGGACTTGACAGTAAAGACACACAGTAGCACATTTTCAATTCGATTTAAGCCTCCTTTGCGCAGCATTATGGTTTACAGTAGTAAGTAAAGTAGTTGTGGAATTGAAGTTGAGCTGTTTGAATGGTAAAAATCTACACTTGACTGTACAGCTCAGTGCAATGTTTAAATCTGGGAATTATCTATTTACCAACGGAATACCATCTGACTAGCAATTGTCGGTTATACAACCAGGCACATTAGTCAAACCTAATTACTTTAATATGCCATTGTTGACTCTGAAGAGTCATTGGGCGAAGGATATTGGAAAGCTTTTGGCTTGTCCAAGATTATATTAAAGACAGTTTTGGACAACTAGAATCTTTTTTTTTGAAAATCCTGACACGCAACCAATCTTGTAAAAATATTCTGTTGTTTAATTTGCCGTACACAGAAGTGCGTATTTTTTCCACTAGCAAAGTGTGTAGGCACTGTCACAGTCACAGACATTCATTTCAGTATTTAAGTGTTTCATTGTATTCTTCTGAGACAACACTGACAAAAGCAGAAGCTGAAGTGTTAGTAAATGAGACCGAAATGAAACAAAAATAAATTGATTACGATAAATTATCTTTAAATTGCTGCGTTGAAGAGAGCTGTATTCCTGAGCTGTGTACCTGAGTTGTTTGGAATTTAACCAATAGACTCACAATCTATGACCACCACTGCAGTCAAAGATCTTAACAGCCAAAAAGCTTGTAATTAAATTAATTTAATTGAATAATTATCTGCTGTAGCAGTAAGCCATCAGCTTAAGCTTACACATATGACTGCAGCTTCAAGGATAAACTGCATCATGTTCTGCAAACGATGCATTTTCTTCGCTGGTGTGACTCCATTAATAAATTAATGCTTCATTAAAAATATTATTTGCCTTCCTTTTGGATTTGCCTCACTTGTTAAGACATTTTTCATACCAAGATGTATGTACAAGCACATTCATTCGGTGTTTCCAAGCAGTTTAAATGAGTATTTGTGTACATAAATTGCCAAACAAACCATTGTTTTAAAAAGGCCACTTGAAAGTTAGGTTATCAGCACAGTAAATTCTTCTGCTTGGCTGATGCTGCACTCCAGTGAAATTGTAATAATCAAGTACAAGAAGGAATAGGTTTCAAAAAGAAAGAAAATATCATGGGGGGAAAATCATAGTTTTCCTGCACATGCATCTTGTGACATCAAAGTAAAAAAAAAATATATATATATATGTGTATATATATATACATATATATATATATATGTATATATATATATATATATATATATATATATATATATGAAACCAGTCAGAGTCTAGTCAGGATGAGTGCTATCTCAGTGATGTCTCACTAAGCTCTGCTCGTGTCTCTCACCCTGTGGAGCAGCCAGTATTCACATGTTGAACACTGGCTGTCATATGGCAGCTGAGTAATTGTGACAGCCACAGAGCTGCGTGTGGATACATGCTTGCAACTAGACGTGTGTGCGTGCGTGTGCATGTGTGCGTGCATCTGTGTCTGTCTATGTGTGTGTGCGCGTGCGTTCGTGCGTGCGTGTGTGCGTCTGCGCCATCATATGCACACGCTTGTCGCTAGCGGTTGGATGCTGAAATTGTGCTCCAGCAAATAAGGACATATTCTAGGCTATCATGTGACTGTGTGATGTCAAGGGGAGAGAGAAAGAAAAACAGAGAGCGAGGGGGAGAGAGGGAGAGAGAGAGAGAGAGAGAGAGCAAGGTGCAATTTAGCCCCACAGCCGATCCGTGCAGTGCTCGGCAAGAAGCTGTGGCGAGCAGACAACCACAGCCTCACTGCTTTCTACCTCACCTTTATTTATGCACATGCATTTCACACAGACACATGCAAGCCACACAACATCGGTTCCGTGACGCTCACACAACTCTGCAGCACCACTTTAGAAGAGGATAGGATGCACTGTTTTTTTTTTTTTCACTTTCTGAGCTCCCAACACTTTGGATACTGAAGATATTTCTGCCTCCTGGACAAGAGAGGAACTGCTTCCAGTGGAGAGGTTAAAGAGCTGGAGTCAGGACAGAAGGCGGACGGTTGAAGGTAAAAGTACAGGGAAATTGAGGAGGTAATTTGAGAAAATAGTAAAGTGCCCAACAAGAGAAAGAGCCCAGGACGGAAAAAGAGCAAGAGAATGTCCTTCCTGTCTGGCTCCCCCTGGCAGCAGCCTGGCATCATCAGCACAGGCAACAGCTTCGGACAACCTTCCACTGGGCAACAGCAGCAGCAAAACAAACCCCAGACTACTCTCCCTGGAGCCAGCGTCCCTGGGGCACTGGGATCACCTGCACTATCCACCTCAAGTCCAGCTCCCGACCTGCACGGCGAGCGGCCATGCCATGGCCAGATGCCAGTGGCTGGATCCAGAAAAAGCCTGCTGGATGATGAGGTAAAATTAGCATGCAGTCAGACCGAGGGGACGTTGCCTGGTGTGATGGCTGAGGCACCAGCTTCTATGGGCTTCAGGATGCCGTTATTGAAGGTTGAAGATGATGGATTTGGGGCAGGTAGGCCGAGGGAAGATGGAACTGTTGTGGCTGGGGCAGGGATAGTACTGGGCAGTGCCGGACAAAGCCCGAGCAGCCCCCTGTCCTCTCGCTCTTCCCCTCCTTCCTCATTACCTTCGCCATCAATCTCACCTGGCAGATGCTTTCCAAATATTACACCAGACCATAAGCCCAGATCCGATATTGGCTCTCAACTAAAGCCAGAAAACAAGAAGATGCAAGAAAACCATTCAGGTATCAAGCATGGACTTTACATCCAGGAGTCTCGAATGATGACCCAGGATGTGGAAAAAGATGCAGTGGGCTCTTTTTTCCCTGGAATGCTCAGAACTGGTTCAGGCCATAGAGAGGATGAGATCAAATCAAGCAAGCCCCCTTCGAGGGAACTACTCACGAGTTCAAAGGAAAACCCAGAGAAAATACTTCCAGGAAATCCAATTCTCCAGCTGCCTTCGGAGAAACAAGGACTAGTGAAAGCCACTGTCACTGCTTGTCCCGCTGCTTACCTGACTGCAGGACCACACGCGGGTTTACCACCAGGTGTCGCTGTAGCCGACAATGGAGAGCGTGAGGTTGGAGGGGAAAACCTAAGCAAAAACAGAAAGACAGGCCCATGTTTCCCACCCAGCAGAGACACAACTGGTGGGTTTACGCGACACGAACAGCCATGGGATGCAGGTTGTGTCAGAGATGCAACAGTGGGGGCCAGTGCCAACTCCAACAGAGAGACAAAAACACGCCCAAGCAGTGACCTGCCACAGCGGACTACGGTACGACGGGCCATGTCAGACTGTTCGCATCTGTCTGTTCCAACAATAATGGGTGGAGCTTATCCCACTGGTATGGTGGGCTCCTCGCTTACACCCAACATGCCCGATTTTGCTCTTGTCGGAATAGCCTGCCCACCCAGGGCGTCCTACCCGCATGCGGCGGTCCGTCGTTCCCTCACCGTCACCGAGGGCACAGACGCTGCAGCTACGATGGCAACGCTCATGTCGTCTCCTTTAATGACATCACCTGTGCTGCCCTCGTCCCCACCTCCCAAGAGGCATCATGGGAGCTGCGAGACCAACCTCTTACTTCCCGTTCCACCCCCTTTCGGAGCATCTGTGAACAGCACTCGAGATAGTACACTAAACTTTGCTGGTAAGACTATTGTCTCGTGCATCTATTGGATTGGGTTATCAGTGAAGTGATTATCCAGAGTGCAGCCACAGAAGTTTCATATCATTTTCCCAACTTTGTTTTTCCACCAATTTAGACAATATTTATTAACCTGTTGATTTCTTACATTATCCTGGCATATGTAAAATAATTTACATTAATGACTTCAGGCCAGCTGAGGATATGTTGTTTGGAGAAATACCTTAAATCAGAATATGATGTAATGATGATGTAATTACAGGAACATTTGCTCCGATGGCCTTAGAATTGGCTATGAATTCTTTAATAGAGGACCACAGACACAAATGGAAAGTGTATGCAGGACTTTAAAAAAAAATTAAATCACGTGCAATTATTGTGCAAAGTCCCTTTCAGCGTCCATTTGCTTAGTCATGCCTGTTGCTACTGGCAAGGATAGACGGCAATACTGGGCGACATGGTGGTGCAGCGGTTAGCATTGCTGTGTCACAGCAAAAAGGTTGCAGGTTTGACTCGCCTGTCACTGGCCTGCACATTAGGCAAACTGTCAGTTATCTCTGAGTGCAGATGGTTGTTTGTCTCACTATGTGGCACTATGTGGCTTGCTTTGTGTGCGACCAAATGGTGTGTTGTCCACGATGTAACCCCGCCATTGCCCTGAAAGAACTGGAATGGACTCAAGCACCCCCCATTACCTAGAATGCTGGGGAAGTGGTGATGGATGGATGGATGGATGGATAATGGATGGATGGAATACTGCCATCTCTTGTGTCAGTATAACATTTCTGAAGTTTATGAATGTTTTTGCAAATAATAGAATGGCATGATGTTACCCTCAGCTTGACAATAGAGACAGCATCAAAATATTAACATGATTGAACTGAACCCGTTGATTTTGCTTTTATCCTACCTGTTGTGTACTGTCATATATACTGCAGTCCATCACAGTATATATACACAGATGAACACAAACATTGTATTTATAAAATGACTTTTCGGGAAAGTAGCTTATTTTAGGAACAGCTATAAAGTTTTGTTTTAAAAGTGATATTTCAGGGCGACTTCGTTACTTTTCGCCACCTTAAGTAGGATGCACTTGGAGTAATGTGCTTTTATGTAGTTTTGTACAATCAATGGCATTCAAAGCTTTGCCTCTGTTTTGGTGGGTAGAATCTCGTCATTACCCCTACCTCTTTCCTCGCTCAGTGCAGCAGAAAATGAAGTGATGAACAGTCTGTGCTCATTTAAGTCAGTGATTCATTAAGCTAATGAGCTGAGATGAAGAGTAAGCGTGTTTTGCACATGCCAATCCGAGGAGTGTTGGTAATGAAGGCATATAAGTTGTATCGTTATCGGACCTTAATGTCACAACTACCATCCTGACACCCACAACTCGTGCATGTCCTCAGAGGAACGGTTAGCAGTGAGCATGTTTCCCTGGAACAGTTCTCTATGTGTTTTTTCAAATGCTTTGCTTGTTGAAATTTAAATCGCTAACCTCCAAGGGTTTTGTTTGTTTTTATTTCCAAGTTATTTATGGCTTGTGTATAGTATTGCACACATGCACAATGCTATGCACGCATTTGTTTGTTAGATTCCATAAATGTTAAAAGGTGTTTAGGCAAAACAAATTTGATTGCGAGAGCAGAAATGGGAAACAAAATGTGTGTCAAGGGATTTGGAAGAGGATTATGGTAGGACCCACCTCAATTTGATTTTAAAATTAATTGTGATTTGGTTTATTGATGTCTTTGATTCATTCATTTGGCTCTCAACGTTAATAGAAGAATCATCCAGAACATTTGCCTTTTGTATTCACTGATCAAAGTGTATGATTCTCTGTTTCATCAACCTATCTAGCCTGCGATTCAGACTGCAGTCAACAGAGAAAGGGTGGGACATTGATTAGACATTGACTCTAACTGTACTTATTCAAATATAGAGCAGCTATTTCTAGCGTTCTAGTGTGTGCGCGTGTGTCATGCGTGCACACTGCCTTGTCTGTGCATGTGAGAGCTTCAGCTGAGGCCGATTTTACAGATTTTGAAGGCCCGCACCCACACAGAAACACCGGCAGCAGACAAGTCTGCAGGGTTTTTGTCATTTATCACCAAAATAGATCACAGCTGCACAATACACACACACATACATGCACACATGTACACACAAACAATCTCACAGAAACACACACACGGAGAAGAATTCAGCTGAAAGAAGGAGAAAGGCAAGTGGGATCCTTGCAACTTGACTGAATAAGAAACTCAAACAGTGTTAAGGCTTAAAAGAGCTTTGTTAAAGGTCTATTGCTCAACATACTACGCCTAAGTATGTGTGTGTGTACATGGTGCCATGCAGAGTCAGGCTGTTATCTGTTGATTCAGTAGGTGATATGAGATGGTGATGATACATCATTCTTTATATTTACCAAAAACATTCCACACTGTACATTTAAGACTCGGTACACACAGAGCGATTGTCTGACACCTCTTGCACTGGTAGTCTGTGTATTGATTATCCCGTGCGTCAGCAGCGATGGCTCCAATGCTAGTAAGTCAGCGTTAGGTCAATGTTTGACTCAACTGAATTTGTGTTTGTGTGTGTGTGTGTGTGCTAAGTCGTTTGCCTGAGGTAAAATATCCTTGCAGTGCACCCGCTCCATGTCTGTGAATGTTAGTCATGCCCTGATAACATGGCGCTTGCGCGCACACACACACACACACACACACACACACACACACACACACACACACACACACACACACACACACACGCACACACACACATTTGCACCAGACGCAGCTGGCCGCCAGTAGCTGTGTATTGTAGCGTGGTATTAGATGGATCTGCTTTGCTCTCAGCCAGCAGCGTCATGTTGGATGAATCACATTGCTGGTGCTGAAAATGGGAACAGTTCAATAAAACAACAACAACAACAACAACTAATTTTAGTCTATGCAGCAGAGACAATGCAGGTTTGCATCAGGGTGCAGCAGTTTAAATTTTATTATTATTATTAGCATTATTAAATGAGTTACCTATTTTTTCTCTATACACCGAAATCAAAAGGGAATTTATCTCCAGGTTACAAATTGTACCTGTTAGACTTTGAATGATGGTCATTTAACTGCATTACCTCTGAACAATTTAAAATACTACGTGACTTTATGTTCAATCAAATGTGTTTGCTTGTGTGTGTGTGTGGATGTTGACGGTAACAATCCGAAGGTCCATTTATGTTGATGGCAACAATGAGACGCATGGAAGCCCTGGAAAAATCCAAAATGTTCTTGATTTAAGGTCATGATTATAAACTGATTTTATGTATTTTCATGGAGCATTTGCTGTATTGAGTTGGGCAGAGGAGCCGAATGTGGCACTGTGCAGCCGACATTGATTTAACATGGGAGAACTACTTTTTGCTAGACACAAGTTTTCACGAGCAGCGTTCACTCTCGACCTCGTTTTGTCGCCGATTGTATTATATTTAGTATATTTTGCTGCGCTTTCTTCGTTAACGCCAGTGTCCCAGGGGAAACAACCCAGCGAGGAGTCTCAGAGTGAAGGGGATTAAAATTCACAGAACCAGCGTCCGTCACCGAGAGGCTTTGTGAAACCGCTGCAGCGAGCCACGAGTTTGCACCAACGCCTAGCGTTGCAAGGCAGGAAGTGACTTCAATTACAGCTGGGTGAACTGCGACTCCCACGAAGAGAAATGCACGGGTGTGACCGAATGAGTTGAGTGTGCGGGGAGCCGCGTTTGTGGGTCTGCTGGACTGAATAGAGAATTGAATTGTTTCATGGGACAACGTGTTGGATAGCAAACTGAGTCTCAGGGGGAGGTGAGGTGGGGTTAGAGCAGCGCAGTGCTGTCCACTGTCACGGTTGCATAAGAGATGTCTTGGTGGCAACAAAGAGCCCCTGTCTGTTTCTGCACCAACTGCTTCTGTTGCACTGTCATACCTCCTGCTCACTCGCTCTCTCACTCCAGATTTCTCTCTCTCGCTCTCCCTCCCTCCCTCTGTCTCTCAAACCTATCATAACATCCAATGAATCAGCTGTTGGCAACATTAGCACTGGAAGCCACTTCGGCCTTGTTGCAACCTGTGTGGGTGATGGATGTCTCTGGATGTTTTTTCCAGCGAAAATGACACATAGTGAAATGACACTAGTTTTTAAAGTTGACCTTGAAACATATTTGATGACTTCCTTACTTCTACTTTGTTTTTTTGGCACAAATTGATGAGGCCTTTGCTTCTAGTTATAGGGACACTGAGTGGTGAGAGAAAATCAATCATTTACTTTTAATACATTAATGCATTCACAGTCCTCGATATCTCAGCCTCAGGTCTTAACCTCAATGTTTCTTGTAAAACATTGTGTGGATGGAAAATTTAAATTGTGTGATTCACGTTGACGCATAGATCTCTTAAGTGCATGTAGATGCATTTCACTGGTAATAGATGTTCACTGATTAACAACACCATACATTTTGTTTTGCTCTAATCATCTCTAACCTGGCATCCCACTGAGACGTTCCTTAAATCCTCTGGATTCGTTTGTGTATGCACACATCTCTCTGACCCCTCAATCAACCATCACATTTAAATGGTCAGTTCACTGTCTTTTTTACATTTACTTATTTGTGAACCCTGGAACTCTTGGCAAAGCCAGTTATAAATAAGGTCGGGGGGTGCGGAGGGGGCATTACTTTTCCTCCGAGGAAGCCTTCAGTGTCGTTCTTTGCTGTTCCTTTAAAGTGATACAAGATGAAAAATGAATAAATGACAAAAGAAAACCATCGACGCTATCCATTTTTCTGTCTTCTTGGACTTTTAAGGGCAGCTCAGTTGAAGCTGATAGATTTTGAAATCCAACTGGAAACACTGTTGTATGCTGGTGATATAGATGAGTAAGATTTCATCAACAATCACTGATAATCAATCATCAGGTGTGACCTCGTCCACCGAGTTTGACCAACTTGGTCAGGTACACGGACGGACGTTTTCACCACCACTGTAGAACATGAGACGCAAGGTTTAAAACACAGGAGAAAATCATTGGACGTTAGACACTGAAGTGTCTCGGTCATTTTGAAAGTCTCTGTCACAGAAGGTAAAAGCAAACATCTCTTTTATATGTTGCCTCCCAAAACATCCCGCTCGGATGGAATGTTGACAGCCGTGGTTTCAGGGGTTGTTAACAAGACTTCCAGGGACTGGAGCTGCAGACAATCCTTTGAATTTGTCCCAAGGACAAACTAATTAGGTTTTTAAAGGTCTCTGTTGCCGTGTCCTCCTAAAACGACTGTCGTAAATCCAGAATTCAAATGCTAATTATGATAAAATCACAACAATTATGATGATGAAAATGAATCTAACGTATGACTCAGTTATTGCATGTTATTATTGTTTTTTCCATAAAGCATTAGCAATAAAAATGCGCCAACTCTGTGCAGCTACGCACACATTTTACAATGATCCACCACAGCCTCTTTTCTTCTGCAGATTTAAAGCTTTGCATGTTTTGTATGTAATTAACAACATACATTATTCCTATGTTGCGTGTACTGACACGCAGGGAACTTGGCTGATGACTACATAAAATAATAGTGCAAAAACTTACATTTCTGATGCACCAATGGATACTTTCCTTATGTTTTACTGCCTAATAGTAGTAAATACTAAGTTATTTAAAACATTTTGGTAAAACGTAAGTACAAGCGTTTGTAAATATTTTATATCATCGTCATCAATAATAGTAATCATCGTTCCAACATTAAGACGCACTAATAAGTGATATATAAACAGAGTTACTCACAGTGTGCTATTTGTTTTGAAATCACAGGTATTATTTATTTATTTACTGCCTTTGTATGCATACTTCACTAATGGTGGATTAGGGTTACGGTTTTCTCACAAAGAAACAGCATTTCTCATGGCTGAAAGTGTGTACTAATAAAGTGTTATGTTATGGTTATACAGTATTTAAACACAAATTAAAATTGACTTGACGTAGCATTAACTGAACGAGGTTCACTGTGTCTTCACAAGATATATTTGATTGACAGCATTTTTCTTTTTATAACAGACTCGTGACTGTTTTTAAGATGTTATTTTCGTACCTTAAAATGTTTAAACGGTAGCTTCCATCTTCCTCAGAAGTTCATGACTTGACTTGACATTGTTATAAATTAAAAAAAACAAATTGATTAACAAAAATGAATCATACATTGCTTGTCATACATTCTTTTCTCCGTGCGTCTTTGTCGGAAGACGTCTCTGTCTTGTAAAAATGATTTTCAGCCTTTGAAACATGTGGCCAGACACCGACACTAACCGTGACTCTGTTTCTTTCGACAGTGAAACCTGACAACAAGCAGAAGCAGGAGAAGACAGACATCATGTCCAACAAGATGGACACCCCTGACAAGAAAGACTACGACGAGCAGCGCAAGGAGGACAACGGTCCAGACAAGAACCAGAAGTCTGAGAAGATCATCAAAGACAATGACAAGAGCGAGAAGATGAACGTGGAGATGAACAACAAGGCCGCGGAGAAGGCATCCAAAGTGGATAAGCCCGAGAAGACAAACAAAGACGGGAAGAACGAGGAGGAGAAGAAGCCCGCCGAGAAGAAAGAGGAGAAAGGTGGCAAGGGCACTGCCAAGTCTCCGACAGGCAACGGTGGCAAGACCCTGCCGAGCCCCGACAGCAAGAACAAGGTGAGTCTCACAGTCTCATGCACACACTAACACGCTGCCTGCGTGCGGACACAATGTGGCAGCGTGTCCGGTGAGCACCGAGTCAGCCGGTCACAGGTCACAGGTCACAGTGGTGAGCTGCAACGTCGCCAGTCTGTGCGACAACAACCTGCCTTGGTCTCCTTGAGCGAGACACACACACACACACACACACACACACACACACACACACAGATACTCGCGGATAATTTGGCTTTCCACAAGACTCGCATCCTCCTCCACATTCAGTGTGGCTCGCGATTGTGTGTGTGCGTTTGTCCGTATGTGTGTGTTTAATTCTTGGTCTTAGATGACTGTCTGTTGTCCCATTTAACAGGTTGTCAGGAGAAACAATCTAGTTTCTAATAGTGAGTCTGGAGTATGTTTGTTCCAACATTTATTATTAGCATGAAATACATGAAAAAGACATGAATGGCTTTGAAATAACCAATTATTATTCACCGGAAATATCATTAAACAAGAAGAAATGTTGTGTTTCATCGTGCTTCTACTGAAGTTGCAACAAAGACTAGCAGGCTAGCTTGTAGTGCTCAAGAAAAAAATGCTTGGATTTTTAACTTGTTAGTAATTGAGATGAAAAAGCACAACTTCCAGTTCTCCAACTCCATGTAAAGCAACATTTATGGTCACTTATAAACTCCAACACTGAATCATATGAGGATGACCAGCAAACTAGCTAGCTGGCTAACTAACTAGCCTGCAGATTGTTTAAAATGTTACAAAATATCACTAGTACGGGCATAGGAGAAATATTAAAAGATGGGCTGTAAAAGAGCAAAAAGCCTACAACAAGGAAAATAAGAGATAAAGTAATAAAGTAAATAAAGTAAAGCTTTTCTTGGTCGTTGCATTTCCTTTCAGCCTCTTGACAAAGATTTTCTTGATAAGAAATTAAGGAAAGACACAAAAAGGTAAAAAAAAAAAAAAGAAAGAAAAAATAATATGAAAATACAATTTTATGTGTTTTTCCTGTGATTTGATATTACAAAATGTCGTAAAACAGTTTTATTGTTATTCAATAAAAATGACACTTCACTGCATGAAGACCTGAATTTGACTTTGATAAAATCTTCCTCTTGGTCAATTAGAATCTCAGACAACCTTTTTGTTTGAGCAATTTTATGCATAATAATAATAATAATAATGATAATAATAATAATAATGATAATGATAATATTATTATTATTATTATTATTATTTATAATATATTATTATTTATAATATATTATTATATGACGCATGTTGTTCTCACACACAAAAGCATGACAATATTTTCTACTGGTCCTTTTTCAAACTGTGTAAGTGAGTAAGTGTAAAATATCCGTTGCCAGAGATCATTATTATTAGTTAATGTTATTATTAGTTAATATTATCATTAGTTAATATTATTATTAGTTAATATTAGGCTCCCGCCAACAGCCGTCACACAAAGCTACCTAAGCTAAACACTATATTTCATGCGATTCTTGAGTTGTGTGGTTGTGTTTTTTTGCTGAACAAAGGCATCCGATATCTGAAAAGTGATTTTCCATATAATTTGCTGCGTTTGGCTGCTGCTTATCTCATCCAGTTCAAGGCTTATTTCATGATGTACTGCCCATGAGCTCTCCAATGTGGCTATAAACTGCTAATTTCATTTTCGATTAATTTTACGATGCCATGCATTTGCTGGCTGTGCTGCCATTTCACTGCCGCCGCTGCAATCAGTGATTGCCCTTTTTTTCTCTATCCGTCGTCCTTTTTCTTTCTTTCCTTTTCCTCTGTCCGTGTGTGTGTGTGTGTGTGTGTGTTTGGGGTCTTTTTTATTTGTGCTGTGGTATCTTAATTCCATCAACACCAGCCGGACTCAGGTCCAACTAAATCAAACTCAGCCAAATCTCGCCCATCCACCCTCTCCACCAACGATGAGGCCACATCAGCCAAACGTCCTTCCCCCACTACAGCTACTTCCAATAAAAAGAGTCCAGTGCCCAAGGCAACCACACCCACTGCCGCCAAGCGGCCACCAATGGCAACTGGCTCCGCCAAGGCTGCCAAGGTAAGTATGCTCCATTAGCGGACAGACACATTTCATCATGCATTCCAAAGACTGAATGAATGAATCTACAGGAACTCGGGCACCACCATCTGCATCCCAGCATGCTTTGGATTTTTTTGCTGTGTTGTTTCGTTTTTTACGTTACACATTTACATTTTGCACTGAAAGGTGCTCACATGGTTGTTTTCCAAATCAATCCAATGGTGAATTTAAGAAGGAAGTGCTGTTGATCTACTGTGCAAACTGTGGTGTGCCTTTGTATTCCATCGTCCTTTGGACTCGCACCCATGAGAGACACTAGTTACACCCACCTAATAATGGACTGCAGAAAGAGACTGGAGGGACACGAAGCAGGATGTTCTAGAAGTGTCGAGACTGACCTTCTTCATCTCTAGTGTTGAGCTTGGTTAAGCTGACTAGGTGGTTGAGATGAGGCAGTCCAGAGGCAGGGAGGTGCAACTCACACATGTATTCACATCCTGTGTGAATTCAGCCTGAGTTGCGTCAAAACGTAGCAGTCGTGATCATCTTCTGTGTGACAAGAGAAGTACCGTCACCAAACCTGTCAAACGTTACCTCAGGAGCAGTCTTGATGTAACACGTGTTGCACTGTGCAACATTTTAATGTGGGCTTTGCCATTAAATGACTGCACAACTAATAGATTCGCCACCACAATGATAATGGGCAGACTGCCTGCTTACATCCAATCTTTTTAGGTGACCCATTGGGGTGTGCTTACATAGTAATGTCAACGTGGTCACATGGCAACCAAAGTGCAAAATAGGTGCACAGGGTGAGACAGACAAGAAAAGAAGACTTTAAAGTGTTCAAATAAACTGTGTCATGCCTGTTAAAAGTTGTTGCAAAATGAAAAAATTTTTTTTTTTTTTTTACTAAATCCTGCTAAAGGATTTATTTTTTCTTACATTGTGGAATGTTCTCTTTTGTCCTGAAGAAAAGGTGGAGTATTTGATCCCTGGGGGAGAAGATAAACGTTCTTGCTGATAACAGCTTAGAAGTAGGATTCTTCCTTTCTTCTCTCTTTTAAAACTTTTTGACTCAATCCAATTCTAGTTGTAGACAAATGACTCCTATTTACACAAAAACAAAACCAGTCCACTGTTTGTTCTTTATTCATTTATTTATTTATTTTTATGAGTGTTTTTTGATTTCACAATCCTCATCAGTCTCTTTTATATTGTCCATTCATGTTTTCTTCTAAGATCCTGGGCCCACTTCTCCTCTCCTGCCCACCATCCATCTGTCTGCACCGCTGTTCATTTATTATTTTTTTTCCCCTCCGCTCACGTCATGTCTGTATGACTGCCTACTCACAATGCAGAAAAAAAACAACACGTGATGTGAACAACACCTGATGTTCACGGGGGCTCGCTGACACACGCCGTATCCACAGAGCGTCAGGAACGCTCAACACTCTCTCCTCTCTGCTGTGGCTTCTAGACTCCAGAGAACGGAGCCGCTGATAAACGCCCACCTGTGCCAAAGGCCACACCCACACCCCGTGCAACAACCAATAAGAACGACTCCTCTGCGACTGCTGCAGGTAAAACTGCTGGTACGTGCGCACGGTTACACTCTTGAGGTTTCAAGGTCACTGACTGTCATCACTCCTGCCTCACTGTCATCCTGAAATACGCTGCTGTCAGGCCAGGCATGGGCAAACTATGGCCCGGGGGCCATATGCAGCCCGTTAAACCTTTTAATGTGAAATTATGTTAATAGTGCGAAAGTCATAAAATAGCTGCATTTCATCTATTTTTTCAGTGCTTTACGAGTCATTTTAATAAGGAGCTAAATGTGGTGGGGCTTCAAAGACACTTATTTGTTGTAACTTTGCTATGGTTCATTTTCAATTGGCATTAAAGCAAACATTTTCTGCACATCCCATAATATATTTTTTCCTGAGGTGGGTCACCAAAACACTCCATCCATCTGCTGCTGCTTCGGCCCCTCCTTCAAAATTTAGAACCCATTGTGGCCCACCAGTCAAGAAGTTTGCCCACCCCTGTGTTAGACAGTCTCTTCGGTCAGCCTGCTCCTGAGTGCTGACGGCGCCGGCGCCGGCCATAACCTCTGCAACAGGAGAGCTGATCCCGAGAGATGATTCAGTGGTCCCACTCCAGGCAATAGGCTGGCTGAGTTGCTTCCATATGCTTCACTTAATCCTTTTCCAGCGCTGCCTGTTGCAAACACCAGGCTGATATTTTTATCTCGGCATCACAAACACTATCTCACCTCTCCGAGCGAGGAGCCATGACTCACGTCTGCGCGGCGTTAGTCAAACAGACGCTCCCCTTTTTTTTTGTGCGTACTTGGGCTCGGCGCCCCAGGAGAACGTGATTCATTCAGCCACTTTGCAGCCGCGGCTGTTAGGTGCTGCCAGTGCAGGTTTCACTTTGCGTGCATGAGTGTACTTTGCTCCACCCGCCCCTTTGACAGTTTGACCCGTGGCCATGTTCCATGATGGCAGCGCTGCATCCAGTCAGAATGACAGACGTGCAGCCGTCAACATCAAAAGGCCTCCGCAGTCCTGTCATTGGTATCAGAGTGGTGGTGTGTTAAATCTCCTGCTACAGTGTTTGCTGATCACTTGCTAACACACGTAGCTTTTCAGTTACAGCAGAGCGTTGGAAGAACTTAATCAAGTTGTCGGATATTCAGAAGCTTCAGAAGTTGCTCCTACAAATGTGTTCAAACTATAGTCAAAGCCAGAGGTGGGAAGTAATGAAGCACAAATACTTTGTTACTGTACTTAACCAGATTTTTCAAGTATACTTTACTAGTATTTATTTTTCTGACAACTTTTTTTACTTTTACTCTATATATTTGTACATAGATATCTGTTTTACTTCGTACATAAATGATACAATTTCTGTTCAAATAATTCACTTATTGTATTATAGTTTATAATTATAGGTTATAGGTTATATTATAGGTTTTGCTTGAAGTGGTGCTATTTGAACAACATAGTTCAATATAAAACCGGCTCATGTTTTAGAGGAAGACCATTTCAGAGTTCCTCGACTTTGAGGTCACTGTTGAGTATTTTTTCTGTACTCGGGCCATCGAGTCGGCGCTAGTCAGAGATGTATCCAGGCTGATGGCTTTGGTCCCGTGTCTGCAACCCAGTCAGCATCAGTTGGCCTCTATGTGGCCAGCCAGTGTTTTACACAAAGCTAATGTCTACTTTTCAAGGGTGCAAAATAATGAGTCAAAAATAAGGGACACAATCAGTTTCAGCTTTGGTAAATCACATTGTGTGCACTGAGTAATCCATTTGCATCTTCTCCAAAAATTGTATGCCCGTATCTGCATATTCAATAAGTGAAACGCGTTAATTGGAACATGTGCAATTTCGCCTGTTTGACAGTAAATCAGGATCCGAGTGTTTCATGAAATCAGTAGTTTGGTTTAGGGCTGGATAAGCCTGAGATGAGACCTGCATCTTAGAAACTAACTGTGGAATTGCAGTAAACCTAAGAAAAGCAAACAAGGCAAGTTTTGCTTTTCATTGAAAAAAACTTGCTTTTGTTCATTTTGGAAAGAAATGAACACACGGTTGCAACATTTCAGACTGTAGTCCTGTAGGAAAACACAAACTGACCATTTGATGTCACCGCGTCCGGGTGCTTGTTTGTTTTAATGTGGGTGCATGTTTTGTATTTGTAGTGAACAAGACTGACAACAAAACAGGGGAGCCCAAGAAACCCAAAACTACAGGTGAGAGAGAGTGCTTGGGTTGGGGTTGAGAGAAGATTGTTTGCTGATGATGTCATTTAATATTGTTTCCTGGAAATCTAAATGCCACAATGGTAAAATAAAGGTTGTAGACTAGACTGATATTTCTACGTTTTGATGCTCCTACTGATAATAAACACCCATACAACTCAACTGCATAGAGCTTTGACTTTTAACAGGGTTCATTGTAAGACAATATTGAGCCCAAAGCAGCACTTCTGTCCCTAGAATGTCCACCTTATACACATTGAACAAGAATAAAACCTGTACTATTTTCATATAAGTATGTAATACTGATAACCTGCCTAACACTGCTTACAGTGTCCTCACATGTCTAACGAGTGTAGGTGTTGGTCTGCATTTCTGTTTCAGGGTGAGCACCAACATTCTATTCACAAACCTGCTCAATCTGAGAAACCAATTTTTATTGTGTTCAGCAGTGAACAGTGAATGCTGGCGCCTTTCTGAAATGGCAGTAAAAATGACTTCATCTGAAGTGACTCATGTGCGACTATTATTAAGTTACGGCTTAATCCATACAAAGTCCACAGGGAGCAATCAACGTAATGTTATTCATCTTGTACCATAGTAAAAAAGTAGCCATTAAAATCTTGCGTCGACTCGTCCTGTCTCAGGAGTATATCATGTCTTAGTGGATCACCATGAGCATCTTCACATTACCCGTGTACTCTGTTATGAGTCCCCGAAGTGTGTCAAATGAAAAAGTTCTTAAATAATAGTAACCGTACACATGCCTCCTTCTCCCTCCAGCCCGTCGACCCATCTCCAGCACCACACCCGCCACTCCAGCTGCTTCGACCAACGGTGAGGCCTCACATCGCCGCCGCGTCATCACCAAACCCCCAGTTCCCAAGCAGACCCCGCTGGAGAAGAAACCCCCAGTGCCCCGCGCTCCGAGAAACTCTCGCTCCATCAACGCCCCCACTCCCGACCTGAAGAACGTGCGCTCCAAGATCGGCTCCATCGACAACATCAAGTACCAGCCCGGTGGAGGAAAGGTGAGGCTGACCGCACTGAGAGAAAATGCTGTCAAGATGACCCAAATACTGCTCGACCATTTTTCTGCATCAGCAGGTGATTTGGCATGTTTGGATTCTAAATTGAATGCAGAGCTTTGTGCTCAACACAGTAATAATAACACTCTCTTCCTCAGCCGCCGCCTCTGCAGTGGGTTCACACTGCTGCGCTGCGTCACTGCCAATCAGCCATTTTTCATCAAGCATGAATTTCATTTTGGTATTCTGACTTAAGTAACGCAAAAAAAAAACATGAGACCTCTATGTAACCATTGGCTATTAACAAATAATTGAAAAGAATGTCATTAGTCCCACGATAATCCTATTATAATGAATCAGAACTCAGAATTGGACTTTCTTAGTCTCTAAACAACTTAAGTGAAATCTTTACTTTGCAGGGCCGATTGAACACTGAACAATATGTGAGGGCAGCAGTGTACAGGCGGGAAATAAGCAGTCGTATATTAAACCAGACTGCTGCAGAAAAGAGCATGGATTTCATTGTTGCAGCCACACATATAGTTCAAGGTAATAAATAATCATGTCACTTGACTCCATTGTGGGTGGATTCAGTTCAAAAGCTTCTCTAAAATCTAATATTGGTTGGTTTAACAAGTAGAGCCACCTTCCTTAAGATTTCATTTGGTTAATAAAGCAATTTTGGATTTTTTTTTTTATTTAAGGTTCACAACTAAAATAGCAAATAAATTAGTCCAGCAACGATTCATTCACTCAGCTTAATTGACCTGGCAACAGACACACCACAGTCATTTTGCCATGTTTTCAAAGAGCAGGAGAAAAGATGCCTTTAACTCTCCTGATCTGACCAAGTCCCACCAGCAACCAGCAAAACGTGGTTTAACCTAGCCAATTTCATGAATCATTGTGACTGATGGGGGGCTTTTAATTTGACATGAGATCTTAAAAATGTTAAAAGACTGTTTGGTATCTCAAAAGATTATTTCCGCAAAGGTTATTGCCTGAAATTATCAAGTGTTGGGTGGAAGGGTTTTTAGAAAAATCGAATTGGAAAAAAAAGGAGAGGATAACATAATGATGATTATACGGTTCAAATGAAAATGACTGTGAATATCCATAATAACATTCAGGTCCAATTGAATATAATGATAATAGCACTCCATATACTAGCAAGGTCCAACCCCGTACAATATCAACCTCAGCCTTCTCTCTTCCCTCAGTTTGTTGCTTGCTAATGAAACAACATTTTATGGCTTCGTCCTTCACTCTCTGTTGCCTCCTCTCTGCTTTATCAGGCCAGATTGTCTATTGTTTGTCCTTGAACAATGACGATGTGAACTTTGTCTCCTCGGCTCTGTGGGGTAACACCTGTTGTGTAATTCCTCAGAGCCCCCCCACCATCTGTTGTGACACATGCTGAGAAATGGCTGAAAATATTATTTTCATCTTTACTCTCCCCTCAAGGTCCAAATCATGTGAATGGTTTGTACATGAAGTCATTGATATTGACATGTGTTCAATACGCCGACTATCGTGACATTCCTAAGCACAGTAAAAATTACATCCAAACTTGTCATTAGATCTCTTCACTCAGTTTGTCTAAGTTTAACGGACACTGAGGCTGAATTTCATCACACAACACAGACAATAAAACTGTAAAACAACACAACAAAAATTTACCGCGACTTGACATCCTTACATTTTTTTTTTCTTAACTTCCCTTCTCTTTTAGATAAAGTGAACATTATATTAAAATGTGATAATATCAAATGATTATATCTTATAATATATTTGGCACATTCTAGAATATTGTACACTTCAACTTCTATGTTTTTATCCTACAATCTTTTGCGTGATCCTTTTCTTTGCTACATCATTCCATAAACCTCCTACCGGTCTCGTTGTCACGAACTCCTGACTGCACATTAAGGTTGCTCAATGACGCTCGATTAATTTCCATATTTCTTGCTTGCTCACATCACCCCATTTCCCATTAAATTCAAGTTGATCTTTCACACCACAGTGCAGGCTGGAACACAACCCCACTGTCCATGAACCAGAGCTCCCAGGACATGTTGCCTTGCACAAATGCCACCCCCTGTCTTCCCTTCACCGTGAAACAGCATGCCTGCTGTCACCATTAGGTGGTGCCCATATTAACAGAGACTTGTCATTTCCACAACGTCTACCATTTAGCCAACATCACACGGCCAATTAAATGTGCATCAGTGTGGAGGGAGAGCCGACACTCACTCTCCGGCTTGACGTCAAATTTCCGCTAAACCGAAACAATGGCCAATGTCTGGTTGCTGGCGTCACTAGAAAGCCTTTGTGAACATTATTTCCAAACACGGACAGAGGCGCACTGTCTTGTACTGCTGTTACCATGTCGTCTTCCTTCCAGTTCAAAGACAGGCTCCTGCTCCTTTTCGTCAGCCTGTCAGACCAAAGCCACTCCACTCGCACAGGCGAGTGGAGTGCCACTTATTGTGCTGCATCACAATAAGTGGCACTGACTCATTCAGTCTTGCCTGATAAAGATATCCATTGTCTTTTTTTTTTTTTTTTTAACAAGGGCTTATTAGTCTAACAACTTTTCATCCTCAGTATTCAGGATATGGACTTATCAGAAAACCGCAGCAGAAACAGTGGCGCTCGCATGTTATCTCTTGTTTTCAAGCTACTGTTGTTGTAACTGTTTTGTATTCATCTTGTTCACGTGTTCATATATGAAATTGCTGTTGCCACTCACATCAAACAAAGTTTAATAAGATAGCACTCATTCGCTCTGTGGCATGGCTGCATTCACAACAAAGATAGCTCTGTGAAGAAAGCAGACTGGGTTGTGCTGCAAGAGGTTGTCGTAGTTGTGGGTTTGGGTG
The DNA here is from genome assembly GCF_046127955.1 of Nelusetta ayraudi. Taxonomy (NCBI): domain Eukaryota; kingdom Metazoa; phylum Chordata; class Actinopteri; order Tetraodontiformes; family Monacanthidae; genus Nelusetta; species Nelusetta ayraudi. The sequence goes on from NW_027466083.1 coordinate 3,069,546, forward strand.
GGATGGTGACCAGTGGAGTGCACGATGTAAGGGCTTCAGCAGTTAACTCAACATTAACGTAACAGTTGTAGTTTGTTGTGTGGCGTCTGCAGAGTGACCAACAAAAATTTGGTTTATCATCTACCGCTTGGCTCTTCTGTGGTTGAAGTTCGACACCTGCGCAGTCCTCTAAAGGACACGTCGTACCAGAGATGACACCCTGGACCGGTGAAGCAGTTCTCATGTGGGCGGAGCTCGATGAAGCAATGAAGCTAATCAAGTGTGGGCTAGTCAGAAACCATTCCTTCCACATGCTCAAGATAAATGTCTTCCAGGTGGAATGATGGAGTAAATAGCAAATTACTATGATTGGATGGATGCATTGACAGTTGATCTACTGCACTGTGTTTGTGCATCTCAACATTGTAAGTTCATTTCAAACTGCAAACTTTTGCAACTGCACAGTGCAGCCCTGGTTGTAGTTCTGACAACATGTTGGGTGAGAAATTTGCAAAGAAGTCACTGAAACTTGTGTAATATTTGTCCCAGCACCTCCTTGTTCAACCTGTGTTTTGCTGGATGAACCTCATTTGTATCTAGCTGAGATGAAGTTGTTGTTTTGCAAACTCACCTAAACTTAATTTGTCCATCAAGTTGCCACCCAGTACCCATTGAGTGCTGCCTGGCTAGTTCTCCTGTTCTCCACAGAGAATGAACAAGATGAGTCCACTTGGCATTCAGGATATTCTGTGAAGGGTTAACAGGGTGTTTTGGGGGTGAAAGCAGCCCGAGTCATTTGCTGTGTCTCAATTCAGGGTCTGCATCCTTGAAGTACGCATTTTGAAAGGAAGTTGCGTCATAGCACTGCGCGAAGGCTTGTCCCAATTCCCAAGGGTGCTTAAGACGCTCAAAATGCGTACTCGGAAATACGCACTCGTTTTAGCCGATTCCAAGGATGCACCGCTACTATCCTTCGCGTACTTGGGTATCCCATGATGCTTTGCGGCTGCTGCAAAGCATCGTAGGATCCTGGGAAGTCAGCTGAAATTAGCGGCATGTACTGGTAAAGACACAACATATAAATTTAAATATTGAAGTTTCACATAAAGTATCAGTTTTTAACGTAGGATTTTTCTTATTTGATCATCCAATGGCATCGTTGGATGGCCAACCAATGGTTAGCTTGATACTATAAAAATGTCACTTCCGGGGTTGGCCAGCAGGAGGGAACGGCAGTGTCGAAACGAGGAAATACGCCGAAGGCTAGACCGTCCCGTGTGGTTACCATGGAGGAGGGGTTTGGTCCGTCCTTCTAGGCTGGGTACTCGAAGAACGCTTCCTTCAGACGGAGGACACTCGGTCTGAAGGGTGCAGAGCCTGAATTGAGACACAGCAATTGTATGTAATCAGCAGTGCTGCACCTGCCTCATCTCACTACCATCTGAAGAGTCACAGTGATCAGTTTGACGCAGCAGTTGCCCATATGTGTTTCTGACAATTGTTTAAGTAGAACAAAGTATTCATTTCCTCCTTCTTACTGCATAGTGGTGTTTCACCTCCATACCCTTTACTTTCCTTTTAATTGACTGCACTCACCCATCCACTTGTCCCATTGGCCCAGCGCACACACCCAGCCCCTCCATGCCCTCTGTTTGACCCCTCGCCAAGCCCCCTCCCCTCACTTCCACCTGCTCCTCCGCCCTCATCATGTGTAGGCGTGTGGTTGGTCGGAGGTTTTATTGACCAGCGGGGTGCTTGTCTCCCCAGGTCTCCTCCACCCAGAACAGCAAGGCATCAGACCCCTCCACCCTTGCCGCCAAAGCCAAAGTGAGTCCCCGCCGTGTGCATCCTCACACACAAGGGCATCCTCCTACCTTCTCTCACCACATGCATCGCCCATCCGACATCCGTCCACCCAGGACCAACACCCTGGTTTCTTAGAGCTGTTAAAGTCAATGTGAAATAATTTTGTTTTTTTTCTTTATGACAACAACAGGTGAGCAAAATCTTAATATTTACAGTCAATGATTGAGCTTTCATTCCTTCAGAGAACAAAGACGCCTGCACAAGATGCAGAGAACGACCGAGGTTACATTGTCTAATGTCAGGGATGCCGTCTCCTCTGTTACCAGTTGGTGAAACATTGAAGTGATATCAAAACTATAAATGTGAGGTAAAAATACCACAAAGTGCCTCTTTAAGCACACAAAGCCAAGACTGTGACAGTTACACAAATGGTAATATTACTGGAACATAAGAATTTATTTTGATTTCTCTTTATCTCCCAAAAAAAAAAAATCATTGCAGTTATTTACTGTGTAAACTTGCAGTTTACATAAGCAAAACTTCCAGAAATCATTCCCACATACATAGATTTGCATTCGGTTTTGCCAAATGTCAGACCAGTGTGTGGTGCAAAAAATATCAAGAAGGGGTATAAATGTAACTCTATTACATCAAATAAACCTGGGGGGATTTTAAACGTATCATTTTTTAATGTACTCTAAAAACATAGTGACTTAACCTTAATATCCAGTATTTCTATACTCAGTAATGCAGGTCTGCATTAACACCCTGGAAACCTTTATGGTTCTACCAATAGACGCATTCCTCCTTAAAACAAAAAAATAAATAAAAAAAAACAAAAGAGAGAACATGATGAATCACAAGACTGCAGGTGTTCTGACATTAATCAGGAGGTTTGCACTGAGAGAGCTGCTATGCTGCTCTGCGTGCTCACGTGACAAGTATATTTGTGCTAACTGCTCAGTGAGTCATTCTTGTGCTGGTGCCACCTGCGTCATCACGGCCATTTTCATCAAAGACACTGAGACAGAGCGACCGAGAGGAGTGTACCGCGTGGTGTCTCGACAGACAGACAGATGGACGGACGGACATTCTGTGTTTGTGGTAAAACTGATGAACTACAAGCCCGCGAGCTACAGATGAGAGACATTAACTTAGCTTTAAAACAAGTTTTTAGGTTGCTTTGCTGTTACTTATGAAATATATGTTGGCTTATTGTTCAGTTTTGCTTTCTGTAACTTATTTTCACTGTTTTTGTTGTAAATTTTATTTCCAACTTGCTTATAAATTCAATATTTTTTAAAATACAAATGCCAGTTAAACTAAAATAAAAAAAAAACACTGAGCCCATCTCTTCCAATATTCCATTCAAAGCATAAAGTGTGTTCTCAAAAAGGGTGTTTTTCCTAAATATATATATATATATTTTTATATATATATATATATATGTATATATATATATATATATATTTTTATATATATGTATATATATATATATACATATATATATATATATATATATATGTATATATATATATATATATTTTTTTTTTTATATCAGTACTGACTGAACAGGTGGGCAAAAACACAGGATGTAAACTCGAGCTGCAGCTTTACTCTACTGTTCTTACGTTACTGATCTGTTAGCCATGTGCACTTGAGTCTTTTCAAAGAACAGCAAGCAAGAACAGAATCACTGAGTGTCCTGTTGGGTATTGTCCTGCATGTGCTTTGTCTCCTTGTCCAGCGTTTGTCCTGTGTTTGATCAATTCTGGGTAATGTTGTTTGTGGAAGCTCTCTGTTGTTACTCAGTCTCTTTCTTTATTCACTGACGTTTCCTTTTCCAATCTCTCTTATTAGCTGCACCCACAGTTTTGAGTCACAGTAACGCTGTTGCATAATTTCCCCAACCCTTCCCTACAGTGCCATGTTCTCATCCAGTGTCACATAATGCACTGCAGTCATTTATAGGAGGACTCGTTGATTTGACTGAGAAAATGTCCTCCATGCAAACAGATCAGGGCCACTTTTTCCTGTTAATCAAGCTGCCATCTGACCTGCTCTTCTCTGCTGCTCTTATCTGTCTGCTTGTCATACCCTCCTTTGTTTCTTTCTTTTCCCCTCTATCTCCTCACTCCCCTTGCTCGTGTGTGTCTGCCTGCCTGTTTAGGTTCAGATAGTGCACAAAAAGCTGGACTTCAGCCATGTCACGTCTCGCTGTGGCTCCAAGGACAATATCAAACATGTCCCTGGGGGTGGCAATGTAAGTACCGCTGGAGCCGGAGCCACACTCTGCTCAGGGTGGATCCACGTTCTTATGCTAATGTAGCCTCATCTTGAATGCCCAATCAAAATCTGGATTGTTTGACACACTATTTTTGATGCTACAGGCGCACTAACTCCAAGAAAAACCAAATGCAAATTTTCCAACCTAGTTTCTCTAAGCGGCATTCTGTTTTCAGTCAGAATCTGGTGTAATATGCCGATTCAGTAAAATTTCTGTGAAGGGTTAACTCTTTTTAAAAAGCCCAAACATGAATCTGGTGGATTAGGATTTGTCCTCATATTGTGGACTGATATCACTTAAGGTGAACAGACCTGAGGTCAGTCAGTCCACCCTGCGAGATGTTGCTCCCTTCCCTCCAGACACCTGCTGCACTATCACATCCTGTTTCTTGGCTGCTCTCACAGTCGCACCTGTGCTGTTTCAGATCTTGTCATATTATACTCTAAATGGCATCACGGAAGTAGTGCAAGTGTGTGTCCAGCTTTAGACATGCCCAAGTACATTCAACTGCTGTCATTTCAGCTCTGTTTGCTTCTGGTCTAAAGCCAATGGACATTTATTTTGCATGTTACAGTGATATTTATCTCTCTGTAATGGGAACTCTATTTCTATTCTTCCGTGCTAAGTATTTTACACATAATTATAAACCCTTACTTTAATCTTTACTTTGCCTTCTATATTTTTTCTCTTTAGTTTTGTATCATAATTTTACTCTGTTGTGTATTTTTTTTAAACTTGTAAATGTAAAAAAAATATATGTGTATATATATATATATATATAATATATATATATATATATATATATATATATATATATATATATATATATACATATAAGAAAGACTCAATCCCAGTCAATGGTTGGATAAATACACAACACTATCCAATGCATTAACACAAAAAAAACAACTAAAATAACTGTTAGAAACATGAAGAAATGTTATTTTGTGAAATGAAATATCTATTAGGACGTGTTTGCTCTGATATTTAAACGGCATTGTCGGTTGCCTTAAACATGCACCAGTTTCTTTTCCGTAATAAAGTGGAGCACTACCAAGGGAGGGTCCCAGCCAAATGACTGCTGCTTCAAACCCGTTCACATGATTGATCTATCCAGTGAGGAAGACCTAACAGCCCCACCAATTACTAAATAGATCAGGGAATAAACAAGCTTTTGATATATGCCTTTCTTCTCTCTTCCTTCTTCATAATCGGAACATCATTTATGATCTTAATAATACTGAATGCTCCCTCATCCAGGTTAAAATTAATCAAGGTAAAGGATGAAGCACATAGGGTGCCCAGCTAACCCATCATATCCTGCTGGGTTTCATCTTCTATGTAAATGCACCTTGTGTATGACAATGGCTGACGCAAATAAAGACACATGGCTTTCGCAAGTAGAAAGCGTCTGTACGATGATTCCGTATGATGTCTCCCTTCCCACAGGTGCAGATCCTGAACAAGAAAGTTGATTTGAGCAAGGTAACGTCCAAATGTGGCTCCAAGGACAACATCAAACACAAGCCAGGTCAGTAATAAAATGCCCCCCTTGATTTCCTTGCCCATGAATCAAACACTTCCTAACGCTGCACTCACACTGACCTTGCCTTCTTTCTTTCCTTTGCTCAGGTGGAGGTGATGTGAAAATTGACTCCCATAAGCCAAACATTAAGGCTAAATCTAAGATTGGATCTATGGACAATGTGGGAGGTGGCAACGGGCAGACAAACGGACACAAGGTCTAACGCCAGCGCTATCGTTTCTCCATGCTGAGTCACTGTGATTTTACTGGCCAGTGCCACTAGGTGGAGTGCTTGTCTGGGTTAGAATGTCCTAAAATAACAGTCTACTTGTTGTGGTGTGTGTCTGTGTGTGTGTGCTGACAGGAGGAGAAAACAGAGGAGAAGACATCTGCATCCCCAGGCAGTACTCCGGCAACAGGGTCAGCTGGTGGCAAAGCAACAATGCCAGGCGGCGTTGCCAAGGAGAATGTGGCCAAGGAGGTCATGCCCACCCCTTTTGGGGGAGATGGCCTGAGGGAGCCTCTTAGCATAGACAAACGCATTGCTGAGACAAGTGGGTAAACACGGTCACTACGAAAACAACAACAACACAAAAATGTTCTTGATTTTGTTTTTTTGTTTTTTAAACAAATGCATTAACATACTGGTGCACCACTGTTCAATCGAGAATTATTTGCAAAATATATTTTTTTTAAACACTGACTTTATAACAAAACAAAACTGGGTCACTGATTTGCAGCCAAAACCTATGGTTTGGATCATTCACATATGAACAATAGTTAAAACTCCCAAGGGTTCCTGAAGGCTCTGTCTTCACGTCTGTCTTACATGAAGAAGGAGACAAGTGCGTGCAAGCAGGTTGCAACAGGTGGAGAAAGGTGTCAAGTTGGATGTGGGATCTAAGAGTGTGAGCAGGAGTGAAAGGAATGGTGTGCAAAACAGTGGTGAGACCTGGGCTGGAGTCAGAGCTGGAGTCTGCAGATATCAACATGGTGAGGCTCTCTTTGACAGCGAGCAGGATGGATAGGATCGGGAATGAGGACATCAGAGGGACAGAACGTGTTGGATGTTTTGGACATGAGGCCGCATTGAGATGGACAGAGGAGGGACAGTGCATTTATCTGGAGAAATATGTTGGAGATTTATTTTGTTATAGTGTAAGAGGGCATGAGGTTAGTGTGAGGGAAGAGGATGGACAGGGTTAGAAGGAGGCAAGTGATTGGCTGGTCTCCCCACAATGAAACAGCCAAAGAAGGGTGGGGAAGGAAAAGCAACACATTTTCACCCTCAGAATCAGTATTTCAATCGTAGCCTGTTACTGTTTACAATGAGCAGTAAGTTTCCCTGTATCGAACATTTAATGTGGAAACATAAATACAGAATGTTTCATTGTGATGCCCAAAACCACACACACTCGCTGTTGTGTCTTTGATTGTTGAAATGTCAATTTTCAACTGCACGTCAGCGTCTAGGTTGGTGATCAAAAGCTTGACAGGCCTGACATGTTCAGCGGCAGTCGCCAGAGTATGATTGGATAATCGCAGCCCTTGGGTTTTGCCAATGGTCAGTTAGGGAGACAAGTAAGGATTGCTTTTGTGCTACGTGTCTAATAGAGTGAGGTCTAAAAATAGCCACGTCTTTGCGGACACAGCAGACTCCCACCACCTGACGGGGAACGGGGGGGTCGTGGGGGTTACTCAGCTTTTTTATTTGGTGGATGGTTTCAGTGCTAAACCAATAATAAAACAGGTTTTATAGTTTATCTCTGTTATTTATATGGACTATCGTCGTGCAGCTACACCCTGTTAGCTAGAGACTATCTGGTAAAATGAAATTCTCCACCACAGCAGTGTGAACTGTGCCACAGCATCATTTTTTCTTTCTTCATCTTTTTTCTGATCTTGGTTTCCTCCTCTGTTCTGAACTCAGTACATTTCCCTCCACAGATTGAGTCCCGGTGACCTGTAGATGTTGGCGAGACCAAACCAACATGCCAGCCAACAACCTCCAACGGTGTAGTCACTTCCCTCTTGGCCCCGCCCTTCATCTCGCCCACCACAGCACCAAACTGCTCAACTGCCTCTCAGTGTTTCTCTGGGGTTCGCCTGCCAGCTTCCTGCTACTGACCCTGACCTTTGACCTTCCAACACCCATCAGGGTTGACCTCTGGCTCCACCTACCACAGAGAAGAGCACTTGCTGTGTGGACTCCCACCAGCTTCTCAATTAACATTAGTCCCTGTTAAGCTCCGATTTAGAGGACGTTAACTTCCAACCCCAAAATTGAAAAGAACCTGCAATAAACCCAGTAGAATAGTCAGTGCTGTATGGATGTATACTGAGTATAGACCTTGTATCATAGAATACCCCCACATGAGTCAAATTACTTTTTCAACTCATCCCGATAGCTCACTTTCTTAATGTAAACCACAGTCTCCCCCTGCAGGCCATACTTAGCATAGCTACTTTGACCTTCCAAACATTTTGTTCATCCTCCACTCAAAGTCCATTAATCTCCAGACCACACCAACCATCTGGAGGCCTGCCACAGGGCCACAGCAGGGCAAATACCCGTTAAGTCCGTTTGAAATTAACACATTCTAGTCTCTCAGCCAGCCAGAAAGTCCTTATTTCAGAACCTTACACAGACTGTCTCATTGTAGGTAATTGTACATCTTCACAGATCAAGCAGCACATCCCACAGCGTCTCATCAAACCAATATGCACATGAGTGCCCCGCCCCCCAAACTACAGAGCAGTACTACTTTTTTGTCCCTGCAGGAACAACGTTGTTTGTGATGCCTGCAGTTATCTGTGCCAAGGCAAGAGATGTAGAAGTCAGGATACAGATGTAAGAGAAGCAAAACAGAGCTGAAGACATAATGGTGATCATCATTTCAGCAGTGTATGGCATTTCAGACAATTCATGTGTTAATTTACAAGAAAGTAAAAACATAGTAGTCACCTTGACAACACTACAGTTCATAATTCTAATAAGTCACTTGCAGGATAATCAAGAAACATGGGTAGAAAATGGTGTGTGAGTGGCCTTGACTCAAAAGAAAATTGGTAGCTAAGCTCTTTTTATTTTGCAGCGTTTATCTTGAATGGAAAAATTAGCTGAGTTTTTACAGTAACATTTAAGCTCCCTTTCACTTCTGCATATTTAAGTCTAGTATAATGGAAACATGCATACTTTTTTTTATTGTGGTGAGTGTCGGTCGCAGTATTACATGCTGCTGTGCAAGACTTGGCATGTGGGTTTTTGCTGTTTGGACGGGAACGTCAGTCGTTTGACTCTCTGAGAAGACTCTAGCTCAGCCTGCAGGTTGAATCACACTGGTCAAAGAAATTGTAACCCCTTTGCATCAAACTCAGTGTTTTGAACCATGGGTGTAGTGATTCACACCTGTCACAACTGCTTTCGGGAAAATTAAACGATCTGAAGCTGACCTCATTCTGTTTTCACACAGAATTTATTTGGACATAATGAAATTAGATTGATATGTCATCAAATAAATAATGGGAAGATATTCTGTAGTAAATATCTGTGCAGGTTTACAACCTAACCTGTCAATAGCATGGGATTTTTTTTCTCTCCTCAAAGCAACCAGTAGTCAGATTGAGAGGAGGAAATGGAAAGACAATGAGAAAACAGAAGAAGGAAAGACAACAAAGGAAGTTCTGTACTGCTGCTCCCTTTCATGATGTAGCTCAGTCTTTGGTCACAGGATCTTTGGCCCATTTCATTTGGGTTAATGAAAATGAAACAGAGACGACTAAAAGCACCTTATGCAAAAACATTAATAGTATGAGTTCAAACTTATAACCTCCATCTCTCAAAATGTCCACACACTCAACAGCTTGCCAGCGTTAAGTCCTTACTTTTGACCACTCAGTAATACTGTCTCCATTATACAGCCTTCATCCACGCCCCCTTTTACCCACATTTAATCATGTGATCTTGGATGTCCAATGTAATGTCTGGTTTTACCTCTAGACCCCACAGACTGTATTGTGTGGGTGTGACCAACCCCTGCTGCTTGTCTGTCTGCTAGAGACAACGAAGCGCAGAGCATCCAAAAATCTCTGGCAGGTGGCACCTCCTGGTCATGAAAGTTCAGCCCACTAGGAAGGGGGTGGGGCAACATAGCCAGCCACACCCCCTCCGCCCCCTCCCTTTTTCTGTCCTCATCCTTCGAATACTCCCATGCATAAGCATTAAGCACAGATACGGATAGAAAAGCACACACATGCTTGCTGGTGTGCATGTACGCATATACTCACACAAACACAAAATTAGCATTCTCAGAAACAAAAGCTGGTGGTTTATGCTGTCAGTGTTAACGGTGATGAGCTGTGTCTGTGTTCCCTCTGTTGTTCTTGTCGACCGTTTTGACCAGAAATGCACCTCTTCCAGCCTCGTTCTCAGTGTTCTTCTCTTCCTGCGTTTCACTCTTTGACAGCAATACAGTGATCTCATTTGACAATGCCTACTGTAATGGGCACATGTACGTGGTGTTCAAATTTAGACAGGCTCAGAGTTTAGTCGGCAGTTGGGAGAGTGGATTCATTTGCTAAAAGAGCTACGTGTTTAAAAAACAACAACAACAATGCTACATTAATTGCAAGTCACAGGTGATAGGATATTTAACAATATGAGGAAGCAAGATGGTGTAGCATCTAGCACTGAGCTTTGACTTAAAGTTTGCAGAGACCGTTTTGTTCAGTATTTGGAGTGTAAATAGATCAAGTACACTTTAAATGCTTTGCATTCAGTTTGGTGTTCTGTAATAATGTTTAGATAAAGTAATATTAAAATAATCAAGTGACACTCAACTGCAGGAACTGTCCACTGCTAAAATGCCATAAGTGCAGCATTTTTTCAATAACAGGCAGTGCTTGGTAGAGCGAAACTGTCCTAGATGCGAAATTAAGCCCGTAATTTGTAGAAGCCTTGCTCTGTTCAGTTTAAATTCATGTGTTGAAAAGACTGTTCAACACTCGGAAAAAAAAAAAAAGTTTCAGAAACAGCTTTTTTTTATTTGAGTAAATCTCAGAAATTCAGTTCTAGCAGATTTGATTGTATTCAAATAACAACACTGTGACGTGGCTTTTATTTGCAGACCAAATGGAGAAGGCTGGTCTACTCATTGTAATTCTATGCATTGTGAATCATAAGCTGGGTTGGACTGCACCAAAAACCATGAAGAATTAGTGACATGTTTGTGGGGTGTTAATGTAGTTGTCAGATGTGTGAAGTGTTGCTACTGCATCCATCCTGTAGAGAGCGCTGCTTGGCCTCTGGAACACTGATAGTCTGGCTTTGAGACTGAGGACCCCTCTTATCACGAGAAACTTCTGTTGCGTTACATTGTGTTCTCATATTAACGACCTTTGCTAGCTACGTTATATTACTATTTCCGGAGAATACTATCAAATTCATCGTGTACAGCTCCCCTTAAATCTCAAACATCTGGTGCACTTTGAACACAATGTTATTCCTATTTTGACGCACTGAGATGATATAAAATTATTGTATATTGGTAAAACATTGTCAGCTGTGTACTGTACATGTGTGCTTTTGGGAACAAAAGGTCTCAATATTTAGATAGAAATCAAAGAGCAAGTGATTACATACTCAGTGATAAAGCCTAAATAAACGAAAAGTTACACATATTTGTCGTTCCCTCCAAAATCATTGCCATGAGTTGCCAAAATGCAAAATATAATACTTATGTGTTAAACTTGTTAAAATGTGAATCTTTCTTTTAGAAGAACAAAGGGATGAAAGCACTTTGATAGTTATAGACAGTCATTTGTGTACATATAATAGGGACAAGTTGTAGTCTAAATGTGTGTTGGAAGCTCAGTGTTAGAGTATGCTTAATGGAATGAAAGGGTGGATTAGTTTGGATGACACATTGGTGCCCTTTTTGTCCTTGTCAGTTAGTTGGAGTTCAGTCAGTGGCGTTTTACACCAGGCTATGAAGGTTTAGACTTTGACTGTCCAATCTGCTCTTGTGTTGTTCCTTTTTTATTATTATTGTTCTCTGGTTATTACTGTCTGACCAAGCTATTAGTATTTCCCACCAGTGAGTACTCATTAAAAAAAAAAAAAAAAAAAAAGACACAGTGAGTCCTTCAGCATACAGTCCATTAAAACTATTCTATCAAGTTTCAGATTTGTATGGTGATAGAGATTTGTAAACAGACAACTTTTCATTGCAGTTTATCAAAATCCAGGGAGGCACAGTGAAATTAAACCAGTTAGTAGAGCTTGCTTTATAAAAGTCATCTAAACTTCCTGCTGCATTGTTGTCATACTTTGAAATACCAGTTGCAGTTTTGGTCCTTCTTGTCTGGTGTCTGATTGGGTGTATGTAATGCTGCTCAATATATTGCCGTCTTTCTTTGTAATAGACGTGACTTATTATGAACTAAATTGAATGCTTAAGCTTGGTATCTTGGACAGATGGTAATTACCAGATGTCATTAGAAATCTGTTCACCACTGACTGATTGATTCCTTTGTGACAGCAGTCGAATACCACTATTCCACTTGTATCTCACACTCTTCTTTGTATATAATGATTCCAACATGTTTTTATCACTCCAAAAGTGTCTGAAATAAATCAAATAAAAAAAATCTATTCTTATCAGGATGTTGCGGATGTTAACAGATGAGCATTTATGTTCATTTGCCCATATTGTCAGGGTTGACAATGCTACCAACAAAAGAGAACGTATTAAGGGAAAGTATGCTTTTCCCTGTTGAAGAGTATGTCTTTTTTTTTTTTCCAAGAAAACGGATACTCAAGTCTTAAGAATGTTTCAAAAATGTATCAAAGATGCAAGATTATGAATATCTGTATAAGGTCTGTATGTGTCCTGTTTTGAAAGATAGGTCACATGTGAAAACACAATTTATTGGTTACAAATCGAGGGGTAGGAAGGGAGGCGGTGTGTGTCATGCTTTGGACCAGTGTTTGACTTGAAGTATGCGTTATAAAAAGAAACCATGGACTCTTGAAAAACCAAAACGAGATGTGTCATTTTCAACTTGGACACAAATTGAAGTACAAATCAACATGGCAATTTGCATCTCATAATTCAACATGCTTGACACACACTGGGGGGCGGGGGGGCCCTTGTACCAGTTCTCTACCACCCTTGTTGGACTTACCAGACCTTGTCTTTTGGCATGTGGTAGAATGTAATGTTCTGTATTAGACAGCTCCTATGTAGACACCTCAACATACCTACCAACACAGGAATGAGTTCTTAGGTCTAAGTTAATTTCCAGTCAGTGTCAGGACAGCTTAAGAATGATTGAAGACGTTTTAATGCATAAGATTAATTTATGTTGAACTGGAACTGATGGTGCATTGGAAGCTAACCTGTCCTAAGAGAGAAGGGTAATTACCGAAACTGAAGCTGGAGGGAATGTCTAAAACCAGACAGATACAGAGTGTTGGTAGATATGCACCTGGAGCTCCTAACTGTGTCTCCCACCTACAGAGGCTTGTCAGCATCACAGCACTGAAAAGTAGCTTTTCCATACAGCAACACACTGTGTCCTGTCAAACAGTTATTCCAACATTTGCATTATTAATGAAATTGAAGCAAGTAAGATTTTGTTCTGTTTTGCACACGGTGTTTGTAATTTAAGCAAATATTCCCCCTAAGGGTGCACAGGATAACATTTCTTGGGCTCACGCTAACTATAGGCTATAAGTCTAAATGTTGTACGACAACTTTAACAAGCAACATAATATTAATCTACTTTTCGGCACTGTGAAGTGGAACCACTGTAGTGTGTGCAAAGTTATTCTGTAGGGCACAAACCATAGCAAGAGCATGCAAAAGACAACTAACTAACTGCCGGATGTTAGAAGCATCTGTCCTGTTAGATAGAGCTCATCTACCCCTTTAAATTCTGAATATTTGGTATGAAAGGATGTTCATTGTGATTATTGTTAACCAGTGATGTGGATATTAATCAAAAAAATAAAAAAAGATGAGCAAAATTTCAATGTTGTCGGTTATTTTACATATACTAACGACATTCACCTACAACACGACGCTGAAGTTTGCACCACATTCGCCGCGGTGCTTCTTAGGTTTCTATTCCACCTTTAAAAAAAATTCCACAATTTGACCGCTAGATGGCTGTACTTATCCCAACACTTTTCAACATATTACATTCAGTGAATAATTATGTGTATGTTGAGGTGGAGTTTTTTCAAAAGTTATACAGTAGAAATGGACATGTGAGCTATCATTGTAAAGCCCGGGAGCTCTACTATCACAATCAGTTGACATAAAGGTAACGTGAGGAACCACAAAACCCTAACCCTAATTTCAGCCTTAAGTGTAACCCTAACCCTAATTTCAGCCTTACCGCTAACCCTAATGCCATACCAGTCTAGGTCAATTTTGTCCTAGAGATGTGGGGCCACTTGCTTTTTCCTCAAGAGCCCCTAGGACACACCCACGTCAAATTTGGGGCTTCTAGCACGTGAGGAACCCCGAGGAACACTAACCCTAATTTCAGCCTCAAACGTAACCCTAATCCTATTTTCAGCCTTAAATGTAACCCTAATGCCATGCAAGTACTGTATATGAGGAGCATGAGAGCTAGGGTCAATAGCAAAGTGTCAACTTTAGGGTCCCCCAAAAACGCCAAAAACGATTTCCCGTGAAATATGTCAACTGATTATAAAAGTATAGCTCCCAGGCTTTACAATGATACCTCACATGTCCATTTCTACTGTATACTTTTTACAAATAATCCACCTGTAAAATTGAAAAATACTGTGATGTCAATGGCAAAGTTGTCAACTTTGGAGTCCCCCAAAAAGGCCAAAATTGATTTCCCATAAAATATGTCAATGATTGTGATAGTAGAGCTCCCTTACTTTACAATGACACCTCAAATGTCAATTTTTACCGTATAATTTTGGAATAAAATCCACCTCTACATAGACATAATGATTCGCTGAATTTTATATGTTGAAAAGTGTGAAAAGGGATAAGCACAGCCATCTAGCGGTCAAATTGCGGATTAAAAAAAAAAAAAAAAAAAAAATTTAAAAGGTGGAATCGAAACCTAAGAAGCACCGCGGAAAATGTGCCAACATCAGCGTCGTCTACTTGGCTACAGGGTAATAAAGGCCCCAAAAGTTGGTTTGAACTTGCTAATTAAGCATGGCGCTGACTACATTTAGTATAGACCCAACAAACGTGTGAATACAGCTTGAATGTGCAGATAGTTTTAATAACATGAAATTGTGTACAAACACACGCACGCACACACGGCAATGGAGAGGAAATATAGAAAATAAAAGTGAAGCTGATGTTGACTTTTCAAATAAATCCAAAGAGATCTTCAAGTTCTCAATAATCTATTTATTTCTTACTGATTTACAATTCTAAGGCGACAACTGAATTTATTTCAAACAAACATAATGAGGTAGCCGTGTTTCTTTGTTTTCATTTTTTTGTGGGCAAGGGCCTCGCCTGCAACTTTATTGACACCGTTGGCACCGCTCACTGCACGTGAGTCCCAGTGCGCACTGTCTATGGCGTTTTCCCAAGATACAATTGCGACGTTTGGTCGCCATCTTCTGGACAAACCATGGTGCCTGAAATTCAAATCATACGACATAAACAAATAAAAGTAATAATCAAAAATTCACAACGACAATTGTCCTGTACTCTTCTGACTTGTCACAGAAGCTGTCAGATAAATGTAGTGGAGTACAGGAGTACGAGAGGAAAAGTTGGATAGATCAGAATAGTGAAGTAAATACCAAGTCCCACAAATGAGTAATCCTACAGTCTTTGTTTGTCTTTCTACGATGAACTGGCAAGTTGTCCAGGGTGTACTATGCAAATGCAGGGATAGGCTCCAGCAGACCTACTCCCTATTCACTACTTAGGAAGTTTTATGCAGTCAACTATGCAGTTAATACATTAACCAAATTAAAAGAAAGAGAAAGAAAAAATCTTTCGGACGCTACTCTTGGCGCCGTAAAAAAAACGTAATCGCTTTCGGATTTCGCATTATTATTATGCCGTCAGTGGGTGATAAATTAATAAATAAATATATAAATGAATTTACACATATAGTAGATGTTAAACTAAGCGTCTTCGCGCATTAAAAAGCGCAATGCATGACGGGAGTCATGCTGGGTTCTAACCTGACTATCGCTTGCGCTCTACTTTTGCGATGCATTGTCGGATACAACAATCTGGCAGAGAGGGAGAGGGGGACAGGACAGGACAGGCTCAATAACCTAGCATGGCGGATCGACCTAACGGCGTGGGAGTGGGGTGATGGTGCCTTCACGGGGAAACGGAGAAACCATCAGGGGTCAAATTGCAAACAATGAAGTGACAAGTGGCACAGTGGTTTAACAGTCGAAATCAGTGAGCTAACCAGCGCCGTACAGTGTGCATCATTTTGTTAGGCAGCCAAAATGGTGGCCGGTAGTACACTTCCGTCCAAGAGATTGGGAAGAAACACAAGGAGGGGAATAGTATTCCACCATAAACATCAGCTATTTTTATTACAATTATTTATCAAGTGCCTGCTTTATTATAGAAAACTTGAGTTAATCCTCATGTAACTAGTGAGACTTTGCGGCTTGTTCGTACAAATTAATACTACTACTACTACTATTACTACGACTATCCCGTAACCCCAGAGGGTCGTTGGGGCACCACAGACGTGGGCAGCTCTCATTACCTTACTGAGTTTCAGTTGAGTCCATTCTCCAATGTTGTATTCCCATCTTTTCTTTTGTCTCCCTCGTCTCCTGCCGCCTCTTACGGTGCCTTGCAGGATGGTCTTTGAAAGGTCAGAGGATCTGGTGATACTGGTCGCTGGCCACCTAAGTTTCGTCTTTATGACAGTGGTGAGCACGTCATTAAGTGGGCCGATGGCTTTTGCCAAACTTCCTCGTTTGTGACATGTTGGGTGTAGGAGATACCCATGAGTCTTCTGTAGCATCTCATCTCCATGCTCTGTACTCTCCTCTGCAGCTCTGCCGTAAGTGTCCAAGTTTCACAAGCATAAAGTAAGATTGAAGCTACAAGTGAGCGAACTAGTCTCACCTTTGATGGCAGACTGATGTTTTTGTATTTCCGTATTGGCTTGAGTTTTGCCAGGGCAGTAGTTGTTTGTGCAATTCTAGGAAGGACTTCCCGTTTGGATCCTTCATCAGACAGGATTGCTCTAAGATACCTGAAGCTAGACACCGTGTCCAGTGCCTGCCCAGAAAATATTCCACACCTGCAGATCCTTGAGACAGCAGGTTCAAATGTTGCACATTTGTTCATATGTCTATTGTTATAATTCCATTTTCTTGTATCTCTCTCAAGCTGAGGTGCATATTAACAGACCTGAATGGAGAGACTTTACACCAGGTGAGTCTCTTCACACGAGGCCGACACGAACATTATTAATCCTTTACGTGAACAGCGGTGGCCCGAGCGCCTCAAGGTGACTAATTCATTAGACTCGCTCTACATTCACGAACAACCAATTAGCCCACAATTACCAACTTATTACACAGCTGATTATAATTGTAACCACTGGATGAAAGCGTGTTGTCCTCTTGCTCCCCAGGTCTTTGGCGGATGGAGGTTTGTGGACTCTGACTCTAGGAAATTACATCAGCACCAACAAGCTGGCAGCCACTCACTCCTCAACAGTTAGGAGACTGTATGGCCGTGCAGACAGGTTAGTAGTTATTCAATCAACTCATCCTATAGTACCTTTGTTCAGCCTATTGATCGATTTTTATTTTTTTTTTATGTGTGTGTGTTCAGTCTGTTGCCAGTGTCCCAGAGCAAACTGAGCACGCTCCAACTGCTCTACCCCCACCATGACTAAGGAAGACAGAGAGAATCTCTGAGTGGGAGCTCCCTCATCTGGCCTGCAGCGTGTACTACAGCATGGAGCAGGACCTGCCCGCTATGGTACGGCTGTGAAGTTAACGACTAAATACGTCAGCCCTGTCCTGTCTTGACATGACATGACGGCTTTAGTTGACAAAAAAATGTATCCCTTACGTTGGCTTTTAGTGCAGGAATTTGAGTTCAGCACATTGGGGCCTTCGTGAAAAACCCTTGCATACCTTTGTGTCTCTTTTCTATTCTCGCTTATGATTCTGGCTTATTTATTTGGGATATTATACAAAGTGTATCAACCAGAAAACCTTTTAATTGGAAGAAATCTGCAGCTATAAAAAAAACGTGTTAATGTTTTATAAACATTATTTCCCTGAGCCATCCAGGAGACAGTGTTGATTTTCTCTCACTCTCTCCCGCTTTCTCTGTCTGTGCCCCAGGTGAAGCCTCGCTCGGCAGCGCGAGAGGTGATCGCCACCTATTCCGTGGACGACATCTTCATCGAGCTGGTGATTCAGTTGCCTCAGAACTGCCCTCTGGGTTCCATCTCTGGGGAGAGTGGGAGGCGTGTGGGCGTCGCCGTGCAGCAGTGGAGGAAGTGGATGCTGCAGCTGAGCACCTACCTCACACATCAGGTAAAAAAACAAAAAACAAAATAAAAACCAAACAAACAAAACCAGGCAAACCATGGATTTAAAAAGTGGAGGGGATGCTTGCAGAGGCAATATGAGCTGTTGCTTAAGACTCACTGCCGATGTCTGTGCGTGCAGAATGGCAGCATAATGGAGGGCTTGGCGCTGTGGAAGAACAACGTGGATGAACGATTTGAGGGAATAGAGGATTGCATGATCTGCTTCTCCGTCATCCATGGCTCCAATCCACGCTACCCAAGAAGGGCTGCCGCACCTGCGAGAAGAAGTTGCACTCGGCCTGTCTGGTAAGAGCTTACGGCCCCTGATTGTGTTTTATCCACAGTCGAGCTGTTGGGATTTCAAGATGCCTCAAACAACAGTCTTAAGTTTCAAAGCGTACATATAAATGTGCGTGTCGGTACCGTCCGCCCCAGGGTTCAAAACACACTTCACACTCACAGCGTCGGTTTTACTTTGTGTGTGGTGAGAAATGAAAGCTTTGCATGTATTAAAATTAGATCATTATTTTGCCTGAAACCTAGGTAAATTCAGACAAATAGTGGCATCATAAAGTGAATATTACGATAGTGATGATATTAATTGATGATTAATGTGTGTGTGGGGGGAAAAATACTAAACCTATAATTAAACTACAAAGGTACTTCTAAGCCATTGATAAAAGAGGGGGAGTCATTTTAAAATGACACATTTTTAATTCACACTTCAAGTACATCTCTTGCAATATGAATTGACCACTGAAAATATTTACCTGCATACATATATTCACTTCAAAAAACAACAACAAAATCCTGCCTGAATGCACCCATTTTCCACTGGCCTGTACATTTTGCCATTTCTCTGTCAACTGCTTTCACTCCCGCTTGAAAATTGTCGGCATTACATTTGTACCTCACACCCGAGCGAGCCGATGTAGATGTTCAGAGCTGCAGATGATTTTGAGAGATCGGGCGCAAAGAAAAGACGGCAAGACGACTGTCGTTTATCGCACTTCATCTGCTTGGCTGCTGCTCTCCTCTCTAATGGAGATGTGCGACATGAAGGCCTTCCTTCTTGCACACCATGTGGAATTTTCCATTGCGCTCGCTAATTTAAATGTATGTTAACATACAGTTTATCTGCAGTTTGTTTTGCAGCTTTATTGACCAAGTTTGTGTATTCTAAACAGGGAATTTGACTCTCGTTTGTCTCCGTTCTCTGTACGTAGATTTAAATAACTAACAAAAAGACAGTCATCAAAAGTAAATAAAAGATGCAACTCACTGGTGGAATCAAAAATATACTCAAGTATACATTATATAAAAAAATATATAATATATACACAAGTATACATTAACATTCATTCATTCATTCATTCATTCATCTTCTATACCTGCTTATTCCTATTCAGGGTCACGGGGGTCTGCTGGACCCTCTCCCAGCTGTCTTAGGGCGAAGGCAGGGTCAAGTGGGACAAGTCGCCACTTCATCGCAGGGCCAAGTATACATTAACATATACAACATATTCCTAAATATAAAAATATATACAAGTCTACATATATACTGTAACAAGAAAAATAAAAAAGAAACATAGGTGCAGCAGTACGAGGTAGAGCATGGTCGTTGATGGTTATTGCACAGTGATTACTCTGAGTCTCTGTTAATGATGAGAGTTCATCAGAGCACCAGCCTGGGGGAAGAAACTGTCTCTGTGTCTAGTGGGTTTGGTGCACAGCGCTCTGCAATGCCATGCAGAGGGGAGGAGTTTAAATAGTCCGGGTTTTGGCTGTGAGGGGTCTGCAGAGATGTTACTGCACGTTTCTTTGTCCTGCACAGGTCCAAGTCTTGGATAGATGGGAGGTTAGTCCCAATTATCCTCTCCGCATATCTGATTGTCCAGTTCAGTCTGTGCCTGTCTTGTCTGGTAGCCGATCCAAGCCAAACAGTGATGGAGGTGCAGAGGACAGACTGGATGGTGGCAGTGTTAGAAGGTGATCAGCAGCGCCTGTGGCAGGTTACTTCCTGAGCAACCTCTGCTGAGCCTTCTTATGGACGGAGTTTATGTGGGTGGTCCACTTCATGTCCCGAGAGGTTGTGGATCCCAGGAACTTGAAAGTGTCCGTGGTGGAAACAGTGTTATTGAGGATGGTGAGGGGGGAAGTGGCCATGGGTCTCTCCTGAATTCTACTGTCATCTCCACAGTCTTGAGCCGATTCCAAACAACCATTCCAAAATAAGAAATAAAAAACTATTTAGATCACATTTTCTTTCCCCTTGCCTTAAAAGAATCTACCGGCATGTCTGGGGAGAATTCTTCCTGACTTTGATCTTCCTGCTCAGAATCGTTTGTTTGTTCCAGAGCTTCAAGTGTACGCAGAGCTTCTCCTGCAATCCAGTAATGTTAATAATTAGGCGGTTTTAATCTTTTCCATAGACTTTTTATTTTATTTTTTTTACACACCAGTATATATTGAGGATGGCATAAAAGAGGCCTAATCACTAAGTTGGCCAAGCCAGAAGCTGCTGCATCACCATGTGAAATTAGTCCGTAGTCATTTTGCAAACTAAAGTAAAGTTTTATTGGCCAGGAGACTTTAAAAAAAATATTTAGGAGTGTAAAAAATTAGAATGTGATCTTTGACGTTCCCTTTGTTAGTATATCATTAATGCATTGTGAGATCATACATGGGCACAAGGGGTTTTGTTTTTGTTTTTAGCTTTGTGCGCTGTTTATCATTTCTCTTTGTCCATGCTTGCAGACAGCTGAAAAGCAACCAATGTCAACCTCTTCCCATGTGCTGAACACATGCGCATGAATAAAAAAAGTAAAATAATAATAACTCCTGTGGGTTGTAATCACCAAACATGCATGTTGCTCTTGATTTTTTGAAATAATGGATTTGTTTTCTGCTGTAACTTATGAGTGTTGCATACATACCCCCTATGAAGTAGCTTTTATATGATCATTTAAAACCTACTTCACGGTCCAGTGCAAACTGGATGACCAATGTATTTGTTCTCCTGACTGACATACAAACAGCAAATAATTGTGTCAGCAATTTAACACAAATAGTGCTCACACACTGATTTCCATTTCATGCCAAGACTGTGCTTCTATAGTTTTATTCTATTGCTACTTAAAGACAACAAGCCTTACACACCTTGCTCCTGGCCCTTTAATGACTAATAACAGAGACACACTGTGTCCTTGCTATTATCATAAACCTCCCTGTGCTTCGATGAGCTCCACAACTCAAGTGGGACCAGATCTGTGCTGCTGCTCAGAATGAACAAAGTCAGAAAATATATATACGGGTCAATAAATGTGACACTCAGTCTTTGGCATCACTTTTGCCTTTAGGCAAAGTCAAGTTTAATGAAGCCTGATGCGCCTCCGTGAGCCGGTGCGTTAACCTCAAATCTCCAATTACACTTACAAGGTATGCTTGCATCAACCCATAACTGTAAGTTAACCTGT
The DNA here is from genome assembly GCF_046127955.1 of Nelusetta ayraudi. Lineage (NCBI taxonomy): Eukaryota > Metazoa > Chordata > Actinopteri > Tetraodontiformes > Monacanthidae > Nelusetta > Nelusetta ayraudi. The sequence goes on from NW_027466083.1 coordinate 3,091,168, forward strand.
GCTAGTTTCCAGGAGGAGACGGTAATTGGCTGCAGCCTGTGAGTGCCGGCCCCGGTCTCCCACACACATTTGTCTTGGGTCGCCGTCCTCCTCCGCCTCCTCATGTTGAATAATTTATTTGTTAAACGGAGACGCGCTCTCAGCACAGTTGTGTTCCTATGGAATTAATTTTGACAGATTAAGCATGATCAGTGAATTAATCCCAATCATTTGCCCCCACCGTGCGTGCGTGCGTGCGTGCGTGTCTGTGCAAGTGCGCGCACGTACGCGTTTGTAATCATTATCGCCGTCAATACGTACAGCCGGTATCCATCATCATCTGCCCTTGACCTTTTTAATAGCCATTGATCTGTTTGCCGCGCATAAATATTTATGCTGAAATTCTCTCTTTCTCTCTCTCTCCCAAATTTGCACGCGCACGCGCACTCACGCACGCGCAAACCTGTTTCGCAACACAGACAGACAGCCTCATATCTTTTTTTTTTTTTTATTATTATTTTTTTGCTCATTATCCGCTTGATTAAGCAGTGTGACGCGCAAGTTATGAACTCCAAGCCCAGTGAGAGCCGAGCGCTGCCCTTTTCCTCTCGCAAATGTGGGTCAGTGTTAGCCGGCAGATGGCAGTATAGGCCCGCAGGCAGCGCTGCGGAGAGCGACACGAGAACGCGAGGAACGTGCGGTCATATAATCAACCCCAAAGACGGGGAACTGTTGATTTGGACTATTTAGGTGAGTCAAATTGGCTACAAAGACCTTATTTTCGTTGCTACAATTACCGTCTCATTAGGTCTTTTAGACAAGTGCATATTAGCTCCTTAAAAAGAAATGGTTGGAGAATTACCCCCCAAAAATTAATGAGGGATCCCTCAGGGATTTTCAATTTGCCATCTTTAATTACTCAAATTGATTTGATGAATAAATTTAGCCTCAATACTGGAACGTATCAAACTTGACAGTTGGAGTCCCAGACTGAACAATGCTAACAGGCGATAATTGGGCTATTAATAGTTTTCAAAGCATCTGAGCAACAGGGAACTAGGTGACGTTAAGCATTCTGGAAATAGCTGAAAACTGATAATTAATATTGACAATGTGATTAATTTTTCGACGTCCTTAAATCACTGTTCGCCCAGCGTTGAGGAAACACGATTTGATTAACAATTAAGTGTAAATGAAATGTTGTGTCATGCAGATTGGCTGTTCATCAGGTGCTCAGGTTTTGATTTGGCCAAGAGACGAAAAAGAAGAGAGATGAGAGTCAGGGCGCCGTGCGCCCATTAGCTACCTCACACTGACGCACGTGCAAGAAGCTTCCCAGCTAGGTGGGCAAATTAGCGGCCGACCTGTCGACAACCAGTCCTGCACCTGATGGGCGGAGGCCTGGTTACTTCGTCATTACCCAGACCCAAATTGCTGGTATTTAGCTCACTCTGACCTATTTGTAGCGCACATTAGCATTCAAGCCATTTGTTGAAGGCTGGTCCCATCCCAGTCAGGCCATTCCTCAACACTGCAGGCAATAGCTCAGCTTTGGAAATAGCTTTGAATTAGTCTCCGTGCTTGTGTGTGTGTGTGTGTGTGTGTGTGGGGGGGGGGGGGGCTGTTCAGCAGGACTTTTTGCTGATATTTTGTTGAAATGAATCCCTCACGGTCATATTATTTGCCTTTTCGCATTTTTGTCATCTATCTTTGTCCCACCTCTTTGCCATATTCCCAATCAAATACACTTTGAACTGTGCACTATCCATTCTGCCTGCCTTTGTTGTCTGCTTGCAATACACTGTTTACCAGAGAGTCAAAGGAGCCGTCGGTTGAAAAAAACCAAAAAAAAAAAACCTGAACAAACAACAAAATAAAACACTGTCACTTCTGCCGAGAAGAATTGTGTCTCTCACACTCAGTTCACTGCATGCAAGTACACAAATTGAAATTGTAAGCAGCGCATTTGTGGTTTCATAAATTGGAAGTGAGGTCTCTGGCGTGTATATGACGAGCACACACACCTTGATAGTCTGTGAACACACACACACACACACACACACACACACACTCAAACACACACACATGCACACACACACTATGCTACAGACAAAGAAAAGTTAATTCATTGTGAAGTAAAAGCAGTCGTCGTTATCTTGTCAACCACAATCAGAAGTAAAATTAATCAGGGTTTTGAACTGTTTTTTTTTTTTTTTTTTCATGTAATAAAGCCAATAAACAATGATTAGTGAGCTGAATATGTTGGCTCCTAGATGTGCATTTGCATTAGTCATTACGGCTCCAGAGGGCTGCCAGCCCTGCCTCCGTTTAAATCTACGGTTATTACTCTGTCATCATGCGCAGGCCGTTTATGGCTTTCTATTACCGCTGCCGTGTTAGAGTGGCAATGGAGGACACGGAAGGCAGGGGCGGCTGACTGTGCTGTTTTTGAAAAGACTCTGGCAGGGATTCAGAATCGCAGCGGCTAGATTTAAAGAGAAACTTCTACGTTGAACGCGTGCGTGCGCAAACACTCGGTGAACCTAAAAAACATTTGCGCTGCATTTTTTGGTTGTGTGAGAGACGATGTTAATTTTCCTGCTTGCACATTCCGTCAAGGCATTTTGTCCCTGCAACTTATAAGCAGAGATGAAATTGGCAACGTGTCCTCATACTGAGGCTTCCCTTTTTTTTTTGTAATAGCACATTTTAAGTCCAATTGACCAAACTCATCTCCGCGCTCTGACTCATTAGCCCAGAGGTCCGTGGCAGAGGGCTGCTTGAGTATTCCGAAGGCGCGCTTGGCGCCGCTTAGCTCCCCGGCTAAGCCCCAGCAGCACAAGTCTGCCTACAAATCGCCGCTGTGCACTTTGCGTCCTGCATGTAGTTCCAGTCAACCGAGCCAAAAGTGGAAACAAGCCAGAGTGAGTGGAAGACAATCTGAGCATGACCAAATCCCTCTTAATGCAACTAGGACAAACACGACGGGAGAGCTTGCTGAATATTTTTCAGGGTTAACTCCCGCACATGAGCTCAGTGGAGGCGGGACGGAGGGGTGGAGGGACGGAGGGGTGGAGGAACATGAGAAGCCCTGGCGAGTGGCGATAGCTCACGCCGAGCCGGGTCCGCCGCGTTATTGTTCCATAAATTAGCCGGGGCCGGATCCGCCACACTACCTTTGACACGCCAGGTGGAGGCAGCAAATTAAACAGCCGCACTCACACACACGCATTAGCGGGACCTCCATCGCAGCCCGCTTCCCTAAATTCAGAGGAACCTGCGGGCACGGCCGTATAGTGTATAAATTTTCGTTTGGTGTAAGTGATCGGTACTAAGAAAATTAGCTTTTATTCCCCGCAGCAATATTTGATTTACGGCACTCTTGGAACGGCCACAGTGTTCGCCGTGGTTTGGCTACCGGCTTCCGAGATACGTCATGTTGGAAAGTAAGCAGGCGTAGAAAGCACAGTGCTCAGATGGAGATAATGCTTTTTAGCACTGTCAGAATTTTCTAAACATTGATATTTAAAATGTACAAATATTTTCGGTGTGGAGTGAGGCGGCATTATTTTACCCATAATTCACCGGGATGCTCAGGCTGGAAGTATAATTGCATCGCTGGCAGTGGTTGTCGTTGAATTCGCAGTTTTACTTTCTTCCATATTTGGTCCGTAATCAGCCGAATTAAATCTCATAATGTTATTCAGCAAAACAAAGATCTGGATGTGACCCCCAGCTCAGGGGGTCGACGTTGGGGTCGGACCACTGCGGGCTTCGTAAACTACCACGGGTTTTGCATGTGTTTTCTATACAAAGACATACAATTGGTCCTATTTACTGCTCATTTAGTTTTATGATCGCCTCAAGCCCTGACTGACAGTCAGTCTCTCTATGAGCTTTTGACCAGTTGTGCCAAAGCATTTAGGAAACAGAATGATAGATGGATCCTTCACGATAGAAGATCAGGACATTTACAGAGCAGTGTGCCCTCTTTTGTGGTGCTTTATCACAATTCTTTACTTCCCATCGGCTTCTGGAAGATTTTGTCACCTCGAACGCGTTGGGACGTCGAAACTATTTATCGCTTATCAAACAAGGTGGCGTCCTGTCTGCGACGGCAGTCTGGCTCACGGACTGTCAGCCTTCTCATCTCTGTGGAGAAAAGAAGTCGAGGCGTTCAAATAGTAAAAAAAAAAAAATGAAATACATAAAGAGGAAAAAATGAAAAAAGAAGTTGCTGCCTCCTCGCGGTGACATCAAGGTTGCCGCGATCTCTCTGCTGACATCGCTGGGAGAGATGGAGACATAGGTTTTTATTAGCTGCTGGATTACTTGTGCTTCAGCGACAGTATTTACTGTGGCAGGTATATCAAACTCTGATCTCTGCCCGTTCGGCTTGTTCACATCAATCCTCCGGCGATGGCAACGCTGACAACAAAGTGCCGCGGCGCCACAAACTGAGCGAAAAAGTGGCGGATCCATAAAAGTTTCAAACAATTAGTGAAAATCCTAATTGGCAATTAGCTTGATTTGTAATCCTAAAGGTGTTTAACGAGCTCATTTAATGGCGCCATGAAGCATGATAGAGGGTAGTAATTGGTTTTTATAAGACTTTTATAAGACTAAGAAAAAAAAAATCAAGGTGTGCCGCGTGAGGTGGGGTGGTGCCAATTCCTGGGCAATTAGGAGGCAATAGGAGAAAGTTTTCCCACATTGGAAGTTTGGAATCCGGGAAGCTCAGCTGTTGTTGTGAGTCGATGTGGAAGGTTGCCGTTTGCTCCGTGGTGATGATACAGTATGTTTACGTACATCGCCCCTCGAGTAAAACTAAAACTTCATGCAGCCGTCCTTGTAGTGTTTTTTTTTTCCCTCTCTTCAGAGCTGTAAAAGTGGAAGTCTCACTCTGAGGCCCTCGCAAGGACGCAGCTGTCAGCTCATACACTCCAGCCTGGGAGGAAGAGGAGGAGAAGAGGGAGGGGGATGAGTTCCTCATGTGTGAGGCAGTCGGAGGGGCAGATGGAAGAAAGAAAGGAGGAGCGGGGAAGAGAATAGAGATGAGCGGGCAGGGGTGTGTGTGTGTGTGTGGGGGGGGGATTAGGGCGAGTCAGGCAGCGGCAAGGATGGAGTGAAGAAGCAACAAGATAATGGAGAACTGGGCTGGGGAGCTGGAGATGAAGAGCGGAGGGGAGAAGAGAGAAGCTGGCTGCCCTTCCCTAAAGCAGTGTTGATATGACAGTTGTCTGAGGCCAAATCTGAGGCCAACTCATTCCGCTGATAAACGCCTGCGGCTCCACCAACCTTCACACCGAGAGACGCACGCACTGCGGCGCCTCTTTTTTTCTCTTTTTTTCCCTCCCTCGTCGGTCGGAGAGAACGACTCTCTCATAACGCTCCGGTTTTAGATAAGTTATATCGCGGCGATCGCCATAAATCCCCCAGCAGAAAGAGAGGCCGACCATTACTGGCTGTTCTGCAACACAATTCGTCCCCGTGTTGTTGCTGCTGCTGCTCCTTCACCGCCTTTATCTCACTGACATTAGCGCCACTCGGCGTCCATCCTTGGCAAGGGCGCTCGTGTTGTCGCGCTCGTATGCCCTTGCTTATCTTTTTTTTGGTGTGTGTGTGTGTGTGTGTGTGTGTGTGTGGGGGGGGTTTCGGATATGCCAGCGTGCGGCTAATGGCTAATAAATAAACCTAATTAAGCTCGCGATAATGGGAAGATAGGCCGGTGTCAGTTACTCACTCAGGACTCTCCGCTATTTGAGCCAGTCAAGAGCAGAGGGAGGGCAAACAGAGATACCTGGAGCCGGCGGGCTGACGCTCACATTATGTCTACATTATCTGGCCGTGCGACGGAGCCGTAGCAAGGCCAGAAAAATAACAAGGTAATCAATTAAGCTAACCGCGCAATTAAGATAATTAATTGCTTGTATGCCCAGGAGTTTCCCAGGGACTGTGTGCCGCGCTGCTGCAAGAGGCCAGTGATTAGATTAAGAGAGTTCGGAATGCCATCGGAGGCATTCCCGAGAGTGTGAGGAGAGAGAGAGAGAGAAAGAGAAAGACAGAGAGAGAGAGGGCGGAGTTTTCTCTTCTCAGTCACGAGCCTCAACATCCCAAGTCCTGTGTCAGTAGCTGCGTTTCCATTGACCTTAGAATTGCTTAAAACCTAAATATCACAATAAAAAACTGCCCATGAAAACGTTGCCTAAAAGGTTTTGACACTCTTGTGAGGTGGTTTTTCAGACGTATCCATATAGAGGTGTATCGCAAAAGTGTCATGGGAACACTTTTTTTGCATTTACACGTCACCACATGTGACGTACGGGGTCACGTGACCAGTTCGCTTCAAGTTAAAATGGCGCGTTATCTTTGGACGGAGGAGGAGACAGAATATTTTTTACAAGTACTCAAAGAGAAAAATAGAACAAGCATTCTTGACAGCAACCAAACGTAAACAAACAAAAGCAAACGTAATTCTTGTAAATCTCGTGTGAAACTCCTGCAAATTGCAATTGTGCTTTTATTTTGTGAAAAACTGTCATGGAAACGCAGCTTTTGTGAGTCATCGGTGCAAAGGTTGAAGGTTCTCAAGGTGTTTAGATTCCGGAGAAACGCAGTAAGGGAGTCTTCATGAAAAAGACGTTAACAAGTCTTCATGAAAAGGCAGCAGGAGGTTTTCGTGCAGAGGTGCAGCAACACAGCGGGCCGCTCCGATCCTGCGAGGCTCAGCAGCAAGACCTTAATGCTGAGATCTGGGTTAGTTGAAGATACCATTAAGGATGCCACTCCCCTGCCAATCCCCCCATCCCCTCTAAATTTAGAGGAAAGGCAGTGAATCGCAGCGGGGGGTTGCTTGAGTGATGATAAAGCTGCAGTGTTCCGCAGAGTCCCGACACCCTGGCGATCAAAGCAGAGGTGGTCAGAGACGCACAGATATTGAAAGTCGCACATGTTCTGGGATCCCAGTTGCAGGACGGGGTCGACTCCTGCTGCATTAAAGGTCCAGTGTGTAACATTTTAAAGGAAGCTAACAGCGTGTTTCGTATTTAGTTCAGAGTCAGGTGGGCTTCCTTAAAAAATGGTTGCTCAAGATGTTCTCAGGGGAGGAAAAAAACAAATTACTTTTATTGTGCTGCGAGTACACACTTTTATCAATGCGTTTATGGGCAATATGTTAAACCTTTACCAATTTGAAATAATTAATCAAGACAAATTTTCCACGCTGCACGTTTAAAGGAACATTTTGCGTCAACTTCAGCCTGGAGGAGCTGAGGTTTTTCACGCTAGCACGCCGCCACTAGGATCGGCTTTGATCTACTTTGTGCACGTTTCTGCGAGCGGTGCGCTGCTTTGGTTGCTGTCGGCCAGCACATTACCCCGTCAGGAAGACGTGTAAAGAGTGCAAGCAGGGTGTCCGTGGATCACGCGACCACTTTGTAATCCCTTTGGACCGTCTGTGGACTCCAGACTGACCAATCCTGAGGCAGGAGAGTCTGGAGGATCTGCCATCACTGAAGAGAAAGAAAAACCAACAACAACAACAACAACAACACAACCAGCATCATCCGCTGGCCTTCACTTGGCTGCATGCGTCCAGCCGCACAAGACCAGTCCAAATCTTGCTCGTTTGTTATAGAAGCTGTTCCCCGTAACACCCCCCAGGCCCCCCCACCACCACCACCAACACCACCAACACCACCAACAGCACCACCGCCCCCTTTAGAACGAACACAGTGACAGTGGAATTAACACGGTGTCACTGTTCTAGTGCGCCTCGGTGACGAGCCACACAGCTGTCCCACTGTGATAACACAGCACTCTGCCCAACGATCACAGCGGAGCCGATGAAACACGTCGGACGCTGAGCGGTGAAGTAATCTCAATGTTTTTTTCTTCTTTTTTAAATCCCACTTTTGTCCCTTTCTAGTGAGTCTCTTTCATTTGGGGGGACGGGGGGGGCATGTTTCTGAGAGGGATGGACGCAGGACTGTTCCAGGCGTTTCCTTTTTCTTCTCCCCCTCCCCAGAACAGATTATACAGCAGCAGCAGCAGCAGCAGCAGCACATTTGATCTGCCTGGCACGTAGCGCGCACGGAGGAATGCGCGCTGCAGGTGAATCCACCAGGGACTTCGGAGAGGCTTGTTTTGATGCGAGGCACCATTTTGTAATGTGTCACCACTTCGCTCACAATTAATTTTACACGTGGCGCGCGGGCACGCACGCACAGCTGCCGGAGATGCGCGCCGTGTACACCCGAGTCCTTGTTGTGCAGGTGAGCGAGTGGAGAGGAGCCGCTTTTAATTGCGTCCCCCTGTGTAACCACCGGAGAAGTTCAGCCGTCGCTCCGATGCGGGGGTGACTATTTTTAAACATGCGCGCAATGCACGCACGCACGATCGCTCGCTCTCGCCGCTGAGACCTGCACTTTAATAGGCTCCCCTGGGTCATAATTCTGCTGTTGATTTACTCACAGGACACAGAAATACGCACATAATCAAATACACCCTGTGTATGGCACACACTGAGGCGCACCATGTACGTGCGTGCGTGCGTGCGTGCGTGTGTGTGTGTGTGTGTGCGTGCGTGAGTAAGTGCGCGAGCTGCAGCAGATACTTCCCTCACCTACTTTCTTCAGCGTGGCCTGTAAAAAGGGGACAGACAGACAGACAATCCTCAGTGCCGTTTACACAAGTTGTGTGATGTAATTCTTTCAACCAGAGAGGTTTTTTTTTTTTTTTTTCCCCGAGGTTGATTTTAATTTACATACTTTTCTGGTTTCAGACTATATATACTGTGTATTGCAATTTTATATTGCACTGCAGAGTGCTGGAGCCAATCCCCAGGTGTCTTGGGGTGAGGGCGGGGCTCAATCCTGGACAGGTTGCCACACATAAGAGACAATTGGTGCTTAATCTCGTGTACGTGGAAGAGTCCAGGTTGCCAACCGGCCTACTGTGCAGATGCTTGGGCTGTGGCAGGAAGCCTGGAGAGAACCCATGCAGGCGCAAGAAGATCGTGCAAACTCCACACAGAATGTCCCCCGAGCCGAGGGCATGAGGATGTAAAGTGTGACCTTCTCGCAGTGGAGTGATCTCCCCAACCCCCACCCCATCCCACCCCTCCACATGTTTAACCAGAATTAGAGAAACAGGGAAAAGAATCTGCAACCGTGCACATCTCTGCTGACACTGGAGGAAATGGTTCCACGCTTTCTCATGGTCAACACGACGTTCCACTCCCTGCGAACCTGGAACACGACGCAGCGCCGGTGGACTGGAGCTACCCGCTCACACTGTAATCATGCTAAAAGTATTACTGCGAGAATAAAGAAGCAGAGTGTCGGATCAATGCGCGGTTGAAATTGGATCAAGTATTCATTAGGATGATTCTGCTGTCTGACGGCCCGCTGATCGATAACAGCTGCTGTGACGGCAGCAGGAAGTGTGATGATGATGTAAACGCCGGGTAAAGAGGGTGAGCGTTCGCAGGGCCACAGCTGGGTTTGTCCTCCTCCCAGCCGCTGTGCAGGCAGAGGTGGATCAGCCGTGGCTCTGGGAGGGGGTGGAAACTCGTTGCCCCAGCGGCGCAGAGTCGGCGACTCGCCATCGTGAGGAATGGCTGCTATTTTAAAGAGGTGCAGTTTGGCTTTCCCGCCGCGCTCGCCCTTTAAAGGTCACGTTTTGTCACCGTTGGAGTTTGAAAGAAGGTGCTGAGAGAGAGTGAGGGTTTGTTCGTTTCCTGTTAAACACTGAAGACTAAAACTAGAGTTGGAAAAATTGTTGCGTTTTCTCTCAAATGTGACTTTTTACGATGTGCTCATCGCCCTTGGTTGACACCTCAACTGTCAAAGGTTGGCTGTGAGAATGGTCCTGTTAGCCTGACATCACAGCTGGGATAAGAGAAGGTGTGAGATCATGTAGCATTAGATGTCATCAAATCTTAGACCTTTAAAGGTCCAGTATGTAAAATTTGTCTTAATTTATGATTTTTATATTGTAAAAGCTTAATAGCCCATAAATACATAAATAAGTGTATACTCACAGTTAAAGTTAAAGTCGAGTCAAAGTCCCAGTGATTGTCACATCCCGAAGGATGCAAAATTAGTCCTGCTCATTTGACTCATGGTCCCCTGAGGGAGAGCTGTGGGCAGCAGCAGTGCCGCGCCCGGGAATCATTGGGTGAGCGAACCCCCTGATTCCAACCCCAAATACTGAGTGCCAAGCAGGGAGGCAATGGGTACCATTTTTACAGTCTCGGCCACGGATCAAACCCACACCCTACCAGTCTTGGGGCGGACACTCTACCACTAGACCACTGAGCTGAGTATATAAAAATATACATAGACAAGGGTCTTGCTCCCAGTGAATTCTGGGTATTTAAGAAGCAGCTGGTTTTTCATTAAATTTAAGCACTTTCTATTTTTCCTAATTCTTATTTTTTTTTTTCACACGCTCTCCGAACACAGAGGGGCAAACTCTATTTTTCTCCGCCCTGTCCATTCTAAAATAAATGACCCGCTGAGACTATTTGTGAAAACTAATTTCCAGATTGATGCCGCACCCCTAAAATTTGGTGTTTTCATGAATGCGACAGGGGTGTAATTTCCGTCATTTTATCATTGCCAAATCTTTTGGGCGGCCTCCCTGAGACTCTCCCTTCGACTGCCTTTAATTTGATATCCCTCAGACAGATGGGCTAATCATTTTTCTCTTTAGCTCCTTTTTACGGGCACCACAAGGGTTATAAAACACATCTCTGACATGCAGGCGGTCTTGTTATTAATATTCATCAGGCTGAAAGATTGAGGGAAGTTTGGGCGGACGATAAAATTACTTCTCAGACGTTTATGAGGCAGAGAATGCCCAGAGGCAGGGTTTTGGCAGGAGCTGCAGTGTGAATTCAGACAAAGAAGAACTATTCTTTTTTTTTAACAGCAATATGCAATAAAAATATATCAGCTTGATAAACAAATACTTCACTGCTTTCACTGTTCAGGTTTGACTTTAACTTTAAAAATCCCATCCCTCTTCACTCTGACAGCAACAGTCAACAGAAAGGTTCTTTACTCAGTACGTAAGCCATACACACATGCGCTTAAATAAACAAAATATGCTGCATGTATTTATTTTTTTTAAACTTGGATGCACTTTTTCCTCTCTTGACCTTGAGTCTATCTTTAAATTTGTGTTGATTTCAAGAGGTTTGGACTCACCTTTATTCTGCAAGCTGACACAGTGAGTTCTGCAGTGAGCATCAATGTAAGGGTGACACACAAGTCGTGTCTTTGGCACTTTGACACCTGGGCTGCACTTTCGAGACAATAAGCAGAAAACTTTGAAGCCTGAGTTCACTGCTAGTGTGCCGAGAAAGGAGCAAGTGGAACTAAAACAACACACACTCTCTGGCAAGAGCTCAAAACTGGGCCAGACGTGGCCCGGGAGAAAGAACAAAGCAGGACAGGAAGTGGAGAAGCCAAATGGAGAGGTGGAGAAGCCAGAGGGCCGGTTGTGACGGTAGAGTGAGGGAGGGAGGGAGGGGCGAGGGAGGAGATTTTAATGGCGAGAGTTATAGAGAGGACGGCGTATGAGAGGAGAGACAAAGGACAAAGTTTACGTAGCCCCTGTAGCTTTCAAAAATCCATTAACATTAAAAGTTTCTCTCTCCCCTCACACTTTTCCAGAGGAATAAATCCTTTTACGGCACTCCTCCTGTAAAAGTCCAGATTACACGCCGTGACATTTCCAAAGGTGATTCGGTTCAAATTTAAGGTGATTCTCACTTGGGTTTTTCACTGCTGCATAAAATCAAGAGGGACTAGCCGCTTTTAAAAAGTGAAACGCCTGCTAAAAGTGTCTCCAGCCATTGGGTGTGAAAAGGGAGCAAGTGAGGAGATAACAGCTTCGAAAGGTGAAATTAAATCATTCATATTGCCCCCTGGTGGCTGGCTACTGTATAAATTTAGCCTTGGCCAAGCGGAGAAATAAGACTTGAGCTGAACGACAAAACCTCAAAATTGATTTTTTTTTTTTTTTTTTTTTTTTCTCAAAACACTTGACAACTTTGTCTTTGTGGATTTAACTTTAAGTGATAAAATAATACACGTGTCTTGTCAGAGGTTGTTTTTTTTTTGTCTGTTGTATTTACTGTTTGGGCAATTGAGTCAAATAAGAATTTTTGTTCCCAATTAGGACAGACAATAAAGATAATGTAATGTTATGTAATCTAATCTAATCCAATCAAATCTAATCTAATCTAATCGAATCGAATCGAATCTGATCTAATCTGATGATCGGTATTTAATCAATTCATTAATTAATAATAAAAAAAAATAGGTAAATCTTGCCCTGACAGCTCTTATCTTTCTTATTTATTCCCCAACCTGCAGCAGTGTTTAAACAACATGTAGTGAAAAGAGACCTCCCTGTCTCTTCGTCGGTCGCTTGATCGAATCCCGGACACGGACACGCTGCGTCCGCCTCGTCACCGGCAACTCCAGGGGAGAGCGACAGCAAGTATTAAACGTGTCCTCACATCTCAGGCTGTCACCGCCGCCGTGTAGGACAAGGAAGGAGGACGGATGACTTTGTTGCTGACACCAGTGTGGTTTGCGCGACTGGCGCGAGTAGCCACAGCTGTCAGAAGCTGAGGGGACGACGTCCACGTCCCACAATGGCTGCTCTCTTAAATTGGAAGTCTGTGAAACTGGTGTGTATGGGATGAACACATCATACACTTTAATAGTCTGTGAACGCACTAACGCACTCTCTCTCTCTCTCTCTCTCTCTCTCTCTCTCTCTCTCTCTCTCTCTCACTCTCTCTCTCTCTCACACACACACACTCGTCTGGACTATAATTGATTCATTCCGTCCAAAAACTTATTTGAAAAAAGAACAAAACCCAAATACTTGTTTTTGTTTTTGGCGAAATGTCTGATGTTCTGTGTTTGCCCTTTAGCTGTTCCTTTAAGAAAAAAAAAAAAAAAAAGTATATATATATATATATATATATATATATCATTCAAGTTTGGACATCACTATGTTCACTTTTAAATTTGACTTTGCTTTGTCTTCCTCCTGGCTTTGGGTTTTGCATTGTTAAATCCCAGACAGTCGGTAAAGCGGCGCCAATGCCCTTTTGCCTCGCGATGCCGAAGCGTCTCTTTCTCTCTCTCTCTCTCTCTCTCTCTCTCTCTCTCTCTCTCTCTCTCTCTCTCTCTCTCCCTCTCCCTCGCTCACTCGCTCACTGCATTCGCAGCTTGGCCTCCAAAGTAGAAATGTATTACAGAAGTCAAACAAAAAAGTGTTTGCTTACGGTCCAGCGCCTGGTCCTTTTTGGCCGATCTTAATGGCACATCTTTAATAAATATTTATAGAGGGCACTGGGGGGGATATTAAAAAAACATGACATGCTAAGGCTGCTTTATCCCTGCAAAGTTAAAAATCTTTATCGAGCCCAGAAGGGAGACGAGGTTAGAAAAATTACGGCAAAATGGTCGTTTGTGTGGTCGCAGGGGCCGAAGGAAGGACGTAGTCAATGGACATCTATAACACAGTGTATGTAAACAACACAGACAACAATCTAAAAGGGAATACAAGGTTAGGGCTCGTTTAGCAAAAGACTGTTAAGGATTCACCATCAAGACTTGTGTCTGCGGTCAGATATTAGTTAGACAAGGTCGAATTGACCAAGATGTTCAACATAAGTGCATGGTCAGGTCGGAGTCAGATACCATGATTTGGTTTTGATGAAGAGTTGTTGTTTTTTTTTTTTTGTTTGTTTTTTTAAAAAAAATCATGTGATTTGTCGCTCTGCATGTGCAGCGAGAGAGAAACAAAAAGACGCTCTGAACTCTGTGGAATCTGCCGGCAGCTGTGATTGAAGAGGCTGAGAAGGCTAAGGAAAATGCCAGTCGTGAGGCTCCAATGGAGACAGCAACAGGAGGAAAACACACAGTGCGTGTCCAGCGGGAGGTGAAAAGCTAATTTCAGATGTTAGTTTGATTAAATGTTGAATAACATGACGCTGAAAGTGGCTCAGAGAATAACAACGGGCGGCCTTTTGAACAAGTGGAAGCTGACACTACAATCCCACCGGTTAAAGCGTAAGGGGCAGCACATCTGTGTGGAAAAGGGTGTAGGTTGTGAAAAATGTGAGCTGACAGAGCGAGCGACAGCATATGAATTCTGGGATGGATGTTCGGGGTCAATAACAATTCGAAAAAATACTGTATATAAGAAGAGCTTTTCTTAGGACATGGAACTAGGCTGAGACACAAGATCGATGGCTCCAGTTTTTAAATTCAAAGTGAGAAATGGGGGGAAAGAGCAAATGGGACTTTTTCCCCCCTCGTCTTCTTCTTCATGTATTTTAAGAGCCCATATAGCAAAAAAGGTATTGATTCAGCCTACGATCATCATCGAGGCTTCGGTTTTGTATTAAAAACAGATTGATTCTCGCAAGCACTGTTCTTGCTCCTCTTGCTCCTTTTGTGTGATCCGCAAAAAACTTTACGGCCTCATTAAAAAGACAGAAATACAAGGATGAAACATGGTTACTGCAAAAGAAGCACTTTTCAGCGCTGGGACACTCCCAGCATCTTTAGACGAACCCTCACGCATCTCCTCCATTTCTTTGTATTTCACTCCAATCGGCCGGATTTCAGGACGTGCTCGGGTTGACACGTGGGCGTATGAGGGCGACTTTACAGTATACTTGGCTTTGAGCCGCCGAGTCGTACAGTTCGGTACGGGCTTTAATTTGAAAGCAGCTGTGAGGGAAACGGCGTCGGCAAACTTCAAACAAACAAGCGAGGAGCTGATGCAGCAGCTTTTACAAGATCATAACAGCTGTGAGACACCAAACCTTGTGTCAAACCGCATGCTTAATGAGACGCTCGACTTGCTGAGCCGGCTGTAACCCGGATGGCTGCATGATTCCGGGATTTCACTGCGAGTGCCTGTCTTCCGCTTGACACAGCACAGCCTCCTGAGGCCCGAACGCGACAGCGTTCAACACTCTAATGGAAGATGCATAGAAAGAAGGAGTTTTTTTGCGCTCATTATAAAAGTTTATTTATTTTTTTTGCTGCTGATTTTCCCCCTGCGCTGTGCATCCTTTCATAAACAGAAGTAGACGCTGACGCGTTAGTTTTTTAATATTTTGGTGCCTGGTGGCGTTTAATGGTTGCTATTACAACCCTACAGGGTTCGATAAAATTAAGATGCATCTTTTTGTTATTGCTAACATCTGCTCGCTTAAAAAAAAAGGTCACAGACACAAAGGAGTGTTAGCTCCCTCCATGCCAAGGTAACGTCTCACCGGCACAGCTGGACAGTTCAAACGTCCACACAATGAGACAGAAAACAAACGTGTCTATTAACCAGACGGAATGTGTCTGAATCTTGGGTCCAGCCGTCTGGCAAAGAGCCAATAGAAGAGGTGAGGCAACCCTTGGAAAATATTGGCTATGCCATTCAAGCTGACCAGTTAGGATAATGTTAGCTGCGCCACCTCATGGCTCAGGGAGGAAGTCTTCCCAAAGCCCCTAAAGAGACACTACTGAGACACTACTTGCCAACTGAGAAAAGTCCACAGTGTCATTCCAGACATTTCCTGTATTTCATCTTCGTCTTTCTGCTCTTGGCAGCAGTCACATACTGGTTTATCCAGACTTAACAGGAATCTTGCTGGTTGTGGAATTGTGGAATTGGACTGATTGAAAAGCACTTTTTTATTGGAACGTCACATTAAGGTTGAGTTAAAAATGCTCCATCGAGAGGTTGCCTGCCTGGTTTACTGCTGATTGCTGATGTGTACAATCTATTAAAGGTTCAGTGTGTAAAATTTGGCTTGATTTAGGATTTTTATATTGGTAAAGGCTTAACATGGTGGCCATAAATACATGAATAAAACTGTATACTCGCAGTACAATAAAAGTAAGATAGTTTTCCTACCCTTTGCTAACTAGGAGCAAAGGTCTTGGTCGTAGTTAGCTGCCATCTTGCACCACCATTTTTTTTAAGGAAGCCCACCTTCAGTGACCTAAATATGAACCACGCTGTCAGGTGGTTTTACACACTGGACCCTTAAACACAACTCCCAGGCTAGACCCACCCCCACTACCTCTGTTTCCATTGGTCATGAGTCCAAAGACGTCTACCAGCAATCTTCTTCTTCTTCTTCTTCTTCTTCTTCTTCTTCTTCTTATTTTTCAAAAATCAAAAAAAAAAAAAATCTTCTTCTTATTCTTCTTGCATTGTGTGCAGTGACAGAGGGGGAACTATTTTTTAGCGATGTTCTTGCGTAAAAAAACAACAAGAAAATTATTTATTTATTTATTTATTTAGTTTGATTGATGGAATGGAAATGAGAGCGTCAAATAAATGTTATTTTTCAAAAATCAAAAAAATCTTCTTCTTCTTCTTCTTCTTCTTCTTCTTCTTCTTCTTCCAAAAAATCTGGTGCCACAAGAATATTTTGTGTGCTATTTTAAACAATAAGTTATTTTTTTCTGATGCACTAAAAGATTGAATGTTTTCTTTTTTTTGGCTTTTGATTTGTGTTTGTGTTTTTTTGTCTATTTATGTATTTATTCATTTAATACTTTTATTTTTATTTCGTTTTGTTTTGAATGGGTTGTCTCTTTTGGTTTGGTTTTTGATTTTGTGTTGTTGTTCATTATTTTATTTTTTAGTTCATTTATTTCTTTGTTTTAATCATTTATTTATGTTAGGAAAGGTGCATAAGTTTTTAGCCTGTACTTTGTAAATAAATGTGATTGTAAAAATCAAAAAAAAAAATCTTCTTCTTCTTCTTCTTCTTCTTCTTCTTCTTCTTCTTCTTCTCGTTGAGGGCTGACTGGCAGCATAAGCCTTTCAGTGTTTTATCTGACATCTAAGGAGGAGCATTTGTCCTCCCCAACAGATTCCCACGCCACGCCCCTCCATTCCTTGTAGTGGACATCTCCGCTGGGCCATTAATCAAGCCATATCAGCAAAGCGTCTCAAAAGTTTGCCGAAGCTAAATGCAACCCATCCATCACATTACTGAAGGGTTTCATATGTGAGCCGCGCAGACATTTTTCTTCCCCATCTCTTGTCACGGGATGGGCAGCGGCGGCAGTGGTTTGGGGGCCGTGGGGTGGCGCTGGGTGGGTGTTAGGGGGGTGGAGAGTGGGGGCGGGGGTTGGGAGGCGATACGATCTGTATGCAAAGTCGAGTTCCTCCCACGCTTGATTAGTTTGCGAGGTCCTGGAGAAAGAAAGGAAGGGAGGGGATGAGAGGGAGGAGGGGGGGCAGGGAGAGGGAGGCGGACGGGGAAGGAGAGACGGATGGATGGAGGGGTTGGACAGAGATTGGGTTACCTGCAGATAAGATCGCCGTGTCTGATAGATTCTTGCGGCGACTAAATTGGGCTCGTGGGCTGAGAGGGAATCAGTCTAAGTCCTGAGTGACGGCCAAAGAGAATGCTTATCAATGACCGGCGAAGCAGACACATTCCGAATGGCCCCCATGATAAAGCTGCTCATCTGTGTGCGATACTCGAACGAGCCGCGGCGCGGCGATCGATCGATTCTCTGACGTCCGTTCAAAAGGCGCCGTTTCATTCTTTGTCTAATCTGCAGTCAGACCGACGTCCGTGTTAGTCCGACCATCACGGCTCCAATTTGTAAAGTGAAGAGTGGATCCTCACACGCAGGTGCCGTGTATTCCTTCTTTCTCCCAACACATGAAGCCGGACATCTGTAAATGAGGCAAAGAATTTTGGTTTAACTTGTTTTTTTTTTCTGAAAAACAAAACAAAACAAATCATTTCCATTTACAGTCCACACAAAACGTTCTTGCCAAAGCAGTCAGGAATAAAATGAAACAAAAAGGATTACTTTTATTTTGAAAGTGCCGCCTAGTTCCTATTCAACTGCTGCTAGTGCAACATCAGCTAACCTCTTTAGCAGCAGCAAGGTTTGCACTCACTTCCTGTGTTTCTTTTTTCTTCTTCCTCCTAGCCTCCGAATTGCAGCAGTCACTTCCTGTTTCTGTCAGAGGTACACAGCACACACACACACACACACACACACACAGACATTCTCAGGCGCCGGCCTGGGCAGCCGCCACCTCGGGCCCAGTGGTGGGATCGATAGAAAATGGATCTATTTCTGAACAGCTGCTCAGTAATGGAGGTGTTAGAAACACACTGGAGAAGAAAGAGTGGTCACGAGCCAGAAGGAGAGTCTGCATGTCTGTGTGTCTGCAGCCACCTATTAGGGCCAGTGAGCAGCGTTGAGAGCAGTACAAAGAGCCGCTAAAAGCAAAAAGTATCTCTGCCACCTTAAAATTGTTGCAAATCACCAGTTTGTAAAATCAAAACATGCTCGGTCTGGTGTAACGTGAGGAGAGGATGGAAAAATAGAAGATTGGAAACTGATTTCAGTTTCCTAAATTTGTGTGCTTTAGATGTTTCAATTTTTAAAGTTTCTATGTGCCCGGTAAAAAGAAAATTGATATCGAGGTCAAAGGTCACCCTCGCTCCTGCCACTGCTCTGTTTGTTTCCCTGCACACCGTCTCTCTAAACTGCCTTTAAAAGCGCACAGCAGATGTCTGATAGGGGGGAAAAAATGTCTGTGCTCGTGCATGTTTGTGTGTGTCTGCATGTGCATGCACTTACCCATCTGGGGTTAAGTGCGACATTAGTGAATGGTAAATTTGACAAGGCATCAGGGAAGCCATTTCTTAGTCCTTCACCTCCCTCATTCTTTATCCTCCCCTTTTTACTTATTCAACCTCGCCTTTCGCTCTCCATATTTTTGAATCAGCGTCTATTTAGTCGCCAAAAGAGGTTATTCGAAAACGCAGTCTGCCGTGCCTCAGTGCCGTAATGTGAAATTAGAGCCAGGATAGACACATAAAGGATATAAAAAGCCTCTTTCACCGGCTGAAAGGGGGGAAAATGCGGCACATTCGTTTTAAGCGAATGAGGCTCGTGTGGCGTTGTTGCGCCTATCGCCTCGGAAAGCCGCTGCGCAAAAATGTTTTATTTACGATTAACTTTTTCTGCCCCCTCCCCCCCAGTGAAAAGTCATCAATACAAATATTTCAAGAAGGCGGCGGCGGTGTTGTGCATTCGCTTCAGCTGCATCAAAGTCATAGCGGGCTTCTTTCTCAAAGATCCGCAATCAAGTCACGCTGTTTAATCCCCCCCAAAGATAAGAAGAAATTCAACAAATGGTGATTACATAGATCCTTGTTAGCCAATAAACCAAACGTCAGCCCCCCTGCTTGAGTAATGCATTGTGCCGCAGCCACTTTTGCAGATGTCATTGTTTTGACTGGAGGGAAAAGTGTACGTTTGAGTGAGAGCCAAAGCCCAAACATCAAGCTGCTTTAGGAAGTGTTGAAGGGAAAAAAAACAACAACAAAACAAAACAGAAACAGAAATGCCAGTGCCCGCGCTGCGACGATTAAATCAGCGCACACGTTTACGGCTATACGACACAGAAAGCCAGGCACGTGAATGCAATATACAAAATAAAAAAAAAAGTTGCGATCGGTGTGGAGGATAATGGAAATTGATTTATCGTACCAGACAGACACACAGCAGAGATGAATGATTAAGGATTCAAGCTGCATATTTTTTTTTCCCTTTCCTGGGGGAATTCACTCCTCTTCCATGTTGCAGACGTATTAATCACCTCCAGGGGAGGGAGAGTGAAACCGCCATGGTTCCATGAATTAATAAAGCCCTCGCTATACCGCAAAACCTTCCGGTTAATCCAAATAAGGTCCTAGCTTTGGCAGCATTTGTTTTCCAGAAAGCGCAACGGTGCACTGCGAGCTGCGTACCCCCCCCCCCCCCCCAACACACACACACACACACACCCCACAACCCCCCACACACTCCCAGAGAATTGCTATCTTCCCCCTTGCAATGTTCTTCTTTGGGTAGAGATACCACACTGTTAATAGTCATTATTCAGAAACAGCGGGGAGGTGTCGGGCCCAGCAGTCTGCCTCCTTTTTTAATAAACAGCACACTGCTGCGCTAAATCATATCACAGCAACTGTGTGTGAGACACATCCACACTGGAGAAACTGGGCAAAGGAAGAAGAAAAGATTTTTTATTATTTTTTTCCCCCTCTACAATGAGACGTGACACGATTGCATAATGGATGTCACAAACTGTTTTTTTTGGAGGGATCAAATAGTTATGAATACGCCTTTAATTTTCAAACCGAGAAACACAGCGAACTTTGATTGTTGGCTTTTCTCGTAGCCGCTGGGAGGGAACAGCGGGAACGTTATGATGAAACACTTCATTTGCGATTGTTCCTGCAGACAGACAGCGGAGGGACTGCGTGCAGAGGAGACGCCGAAGCCTCGACATTCTTGCGAGAGGAGGCACAGCAGCAGCAGATTGAGCCAAACTTTGCACCGTGTCAGTCCACATGACTGAACAGCCAGATATCTGCATGTGAAAGCAACACATTTAGCGCTCTGTTTAAAGCCACCTGTGAGGATTCGCTGTTTAAACTTCCTGCTAAAAGTGATGCACCGTTGGAGAAAAGCATTGCGGGGTCAGAGGGCAGAGCAAAGAAGTGTCTCTCTGTGTAGCCGCTGACCACGAGAGGTAGGGGGAGTGAAGAGTTTTCACACATTTTCTATAGCGGCGCAAGCAGGAGAGGAGAAGGATGGATTTTTCTCGTTGTTTGACAGGTTATTGATGGGCCGGCTGGACTTGGAGCAGCTCAGCGCCACCAGGCAGGAGTTGCTGGTGAGTTGGTGAGTTGGAAACCCAACATACCCAACATTGAGCCTGCTGGCACCGCCGTCAGCCTCAAGTAGGTGGATTAAAATACCTGGCTGGTTCCTTTTCACCCAAACCAGTCAAAGCAGAAGAGCGCCCCCTGGAGTCTGGATCTGCTATAGGTTTCTTCCAACAGGGGAGGTTTTCCTGGCCACTGTTGTTGCACCTTGCTTGCTCTGGGGGTTCAGTTGGTTTTCTTGTACATAGCGCTTTGGGATGCCTTCGGACTGGATTTAGCGCAGTACAAAAAAAAAACTTACCTCCACTTTTTATCAATTTTAAATTAGTTTAATTCTCATTTATCGTGAAAAGAGGCCAAAATGTGATTGATAGCTGAAATCAGCGTATCATTGGCCAAGTGCGTTTGTTTTACCTCCTCTGCTGCCTGGTCTCTAGTGCACTAACTAGTATCATTAGTGTGTTTCAGGTTGACTGCTGTACATCAGGGAAGAGTGACACTGTTTATTCTCTTTCCTTTTTCAGTTGTTCATCCGAGACTGTGCAGAAATTGCCGCACTGCTTTGAGGCTCTCTGGGAAGGTGATGCTGTTTCATTCAATTCCAGTGGGGTTTAAAGATACAGATGAAATGTCTAAATTGTGTGACATGTTTTTTTTCTTTGTGTCAGGACAACAAGTGATGTTTTAACCTCTTTCTGAGAAAGGAATCAGAAAAAGAAAAAAGAAAATGCTTTTCCCTCCCTGTGAAAAACAGTGGGAACACAACTCTTGAGAAAACGTCTTCATGTTGTTGTGCCGGCATTCACATCCTCTAATTACCATCTCCTCACGTAGTGACTCCGTGACATTCATCTTCTCATCAGATAATGAACTGGGCTTGAGGGGGAGGGAGGGCGGTTCTGACATCAGCTGTCATCATCAAGACTCGCATGAGACTTAAAACTTGTCAATTTATTTCATGAACAACATTTCAGTTATTTTGACTGAATGACATCCAGCCTAAAAGTTCTCCATTTTATCCACGGGTGTGTATTTTATTGTCGCGCCACTGAGTGGGTTTAAAAAACTGCTAATTGGAATGGGGAGGAGTCCTCCCACATCCCTCCACCCCATTAACAGTGACTAAAGCAAGCTGATATTTAAGATTCTATAGCATGAAGTCAAGATGTATCCTCAAAGAGCTCCACTGTCACCTCTACAGAATGAGTGACAGTCAAGAGTTTGAGATAAGTGCACGGATAAGCAACTAAAAGCATGGACATTTCCAAATTAAGACAGAAACTAGCGGTGGCCTGAAATGAATGCAAAAGGGGGGCGGGGGCATGCAATTTAACAGCATTAGTGAATCGCTGCTCCCTTAATGGGGCTGCTTGTACGAGGAGGCGGCAGCAGGCAGGAAGGACTTCCTGCTGGGATCTTTGTCACAGAAAAGAACTCTATTAGTAAAACTGCTGTTAGAGGAAGCCTGGCTAAGAGGGTGTGAGGTGTTGGTGGCAAGACGGTTTGTGCAGCAGCCTCGTCTCCAACAGCAACATCGCAAGTGGGTTTTCAGGTCCTACCGTGGAGTGGGTTCATGTGGTGATACAAGAGAATCACCTGCGCAGGGTAAGAACAATATCTGGGAGATGTGTACAAATATACATATATATTTGCACATATGTATATGTGTATATATATATACGTATATGTGTATATATACACACGTATATATATATATATATATACATATATGTATATATATATATATATATATATATATGTGTGTGTATATACACACGTATATACATATATATATGTATACACACGTATATATATATACACACGATTCGTAGATTGATTAGAATCTACATCAAATTCAGGCACTCATTTTTTTATGTCTGCTATCTAAATGAATTATTTTTCAGTATTTTCTTTTGTTAATTACTGTGCACATATAATTGTATGAGCATTGGTATCGCTAGCAAAATTGGCCGTATGGCCCAACCCTAAACAGTTTAAAGGTCAGACTCCTGCAGTAGCCGCACAAGGCCATGGGGTCTCTTGACAGAGAAGTGCACATTTTAGTCAGCTCAGAGTGGACGTGACACGGCGCTCCCCCCTGGTGGGCAGCATCTGCTACTGACCCGTGTCCCCCGCACTCTGACAGCCGTCCCTGCCACAACATCTGTTTAAAGGTGACCCTCACCCCTGTTTAGAGCAGCGGTGAAGTCGTACCTTCCCTGCAACACAGATCATTACCTCAGGCCAAAGCACAGAGGGGTGCACGAATTGAGATGCACTTGGAGTCAAAGCTCTGAAATTTTTTCTTCTGCACCCCTCCGCCCACCCCCACTCCCCCACTCCCCCACCCGCCGCCCTCTCCGTCGCGCTGTGTCCGCCTGCTAGGTCTCTATGCAAGGTGAAACTATTAATATTGTATAATGAGGTTTGAGAGCTGGTACAGTGACTTTGAAATGTTCCGCCGCCTTCACACTCCTGGAGCTTTTAAAGTAGGTCAGAATTTCAAAAAGCACACTGTGTGAGGTAACAAATCCCAGAGTTCAGACACCAAAATGGGCTGTGCGTTCGCTTGCGTTTACTCAGCGATGTGGCTGTTGACTCAACTTGTGTTCTTAAGGTCTCCCCCTGTAGACATGCACTGGCAAAGAAAAAAAAAAAAGAAGACATTCTACAGCTGCAACACTTTTTTATTTAAAGTTTTTCGAGGTGTAAACATTGAGGGTTGAAAATATTCAGCAACAATAAAAGCTAAAATTCATCCCGGCGCAAGTCAGTCATGTGTTGTCTGTCTAATACCCACACTAACAAAAGTGGAAAGACAGAGAATGGAAATCATTGCTCGTGCCAAACCAAACGAAGCGTTCTTTTTCGGGTTTGTAATTCCAGCAATTACATAAGGCAAGCTGTCAGCTCTAATGGTAAGAGCTGGCAGTGCCAGTGTTTGTGTGTGTGCGTGTGCACTGAATTGTGGCAAAAATGAAAAGGGACCGTTATCTGTTCTAATAACTCCTCAGCTATTTAATGAGGCGCTGCTTTTCAGACCGTCCACACACACACACACACACACACACACACACACACACACACACACACACACACACACACACACACACACACACACACACCCACGCCCACAACTTCTGCACAACTCTCACTTGACTCTGGGCTTTCTCATCATTTGGAGCTCTGCCCTGAGTCGCACGGCCTGTGATGGTCAGACCTCTGGCTTTTTATACCCGCCATTGGCTGTGCAGCAGACATAAATTAGCAGTATCGCCGCAGCCACAGCAGCATCCAGCCACAGGCTGGCTACGCTTTGCAATCAGCCATAAAACTGCGACGCTAATACACTCTGACTACACGGGTGTCTCACATCTGCGCTGTTATTAGTTTAGAAACAGCACGACTGCTATTAGTTCCGTGTCTCGACTGTCAGCCTTAATGGATATGTTCTCCCTCAGGAAACGAGCAGTTCAAGCTTGTACCGCCTATTGTTGTCAGCTCTGCCAAAGTGCCAATGAGACAAACACTGAACAAAGTCTGTGGAAGAGTGTCAACAGATTTTCTGAGAGGAAACACTTTTTTTATTTGGTATTGCAAACTGCTGGACCCGTGTAATCTCTCTCTCTCTCTCTCTCTCTCTCTCTCTCTCTCTCTCTCTATCTATCTATCTATCTATCTATCTATCTCTCTATCTATCTCTCTCTCTATCTATCTATCTATCTATCACTCTTCAACGTGCATTGGCAAAGACAAAATTATTATACTTTATGCAACAGAAATATGATACAATAACATTGCATTTATTAGTGTGCAAACACTATTGTACATGTATCAAATCCTCACAAATACAGAGCATTAGATTCAGGCTTTCTGGAATAATTACATAATTAAAAAAATAAAACTAGTTCCTGCGTTGACTTGTCCTCGGCGTTACCCTGCCTTCACCCTGTGACAGTCGGGATAGACTCTAACAGACCACAGAATGTCCTTAGTCTGCCCCGGGGCCTCTTCCTGGTTGGGCATCCCAGAAACACCTCACCAGGAAGGCGTTCATCCGGCATCTGGTCCTTCCTAACCAGATGCCTGAGCCACCCCAACTGGTTTCAACAGTTTAATACACTTAGTTATTATTTTTTTTTATTGTGTAGATAATAATTCATTTGTGCGCTGTTCAAGGGCTAGGTTTTGTTCAAATTCCACTGCACAGCCACAGACTGACCTCTTGTACTCTTTACTTCTGACATATTCATCAGCATGTTTTAGCTTTCAAACTTTAAAATATATTGCCTGCCAACAGATTTGAACCACCAACCTTTTGATTGCCAGTCCTCCCACCGACTTACTGAACAATTTGTCCTGTTGGAGCTCCATGTTCTTTTCCGTCTTTCCTTTGCAAAGGAGAATTGAACCACCAACCTCTTGCACAGTCAGGGTTCCATCACACTGCAGCACTTTGTCCAGATGAAGTCATACCCTCAGTTTCTGCTAGTGTTGGGGGATAACAACAAATATATTTCACACTTTCACAACCATAATAACTACAATATATCTACTGATGAGCTTCTTCTTGGTTTTAAGCAAAGAAAGAAAAACTTATTTTTACGTGTTATCATCTTTTCCCCCCCTGTGGTGCAAAAGGGAAAACCTCTTCCATTATTGTTACTCTGCTTTACTGTGACTAATCTAAAAAGAAAAACGTGTGTGTGTGTGTGCAACCCCTCGCTATGCTGTGAACCGATACAGAAAATTACTGCTCCGCGTTGCAAATTGAACGGCATCACAACACCGCCGCTCCCGCAGATCGGGGAGCTGCGGTGCAACATGAATTATTCTTGTTAATAAAAATTCATGAACATGTGTCTGTGTTTGTGCGCGCGCGTGTTTACTCGACTCCTTGCGGGAACAAATTAAGTTCACTCCAAAGCAGCGGTGTTTCCCCGCGTATCATCAGTGCTCATCTCCCTGCTGGAAGGAGGCTTCCGGGGTGGGTGCAGGCAGGGAGACGGTGAATTTATGAGGGGGGGGGACATAACACAACAGGCTCGTAAAGATGTTTTGGCATCTATTTATTCAACAATTTTTATTTCATACATGAGAACGAACCTCTAAATTAAATAGAATAAAATCCCACAGACAAAGGGAGATAAGGACCTCCGTTACAGTGCCAGACAACCAATCAAGCGCTCTCAGCGCAGCTTGATACCAAACCCTTTTTTTCTTTTCATCTAAGGTACATCAGGAGCTGAACTACAGCATGTCTAGCTCTTATCCTCGCCTTTTCACTGAGCTTTAGCATGTGGATATTTCTGTATTCGGTAAGCAACCAACCGCGTGGTACTACATAAGTGAAAAAAAAAAAAATCAAATCAAATCCGGTGATAGAGGACAAAAAGCGATGAAGTGCTTGCACACCGAAAGCTAGAATTATTATTAAGATACAATTCATAGAAACACAACTTCTACCGACTCGCCGACCTCGTGACTAATTGCAGCATATTTCTAAATATCAGTACTTCAAGTCAGCCATCGTATGGAAAATAAGAGAAGTGTCTTAAGTCTAAATATCCCGACGATAGCAAGAGCACAGAATTACTGAAGGGTCACTGAGTCTTTTATTAACAGTGTGATTATCTTGAGAGTTGGAAGAAAAAAAAAAAAAGTCTTGGAAATGCTCCAAGCCCTGCCCCATTTCAGACAGTGAGAGAAAAAAACCATCCCTAAATGAGTTTATACCTGAGATGCAAAATTAAAGAATCGATCAAACAAAGTTAAAACATCGCAACACGTGCTGACAACATGTTGAAATCGTCCTTTCAGAGAAGTTTTTTTTGGTGGGCGGTGGTCGATATTGAGCAGAGAAGTGCAGCAACACTGAACTGTAGGAGCATACAAAAAACAACAAAAAACAAAAGAAAAAAGGAGGACGTTATTCCACTAATGCTGTCAAAGAGCATGAGCATGTTGGTGTGAAAAGTGAAGCAGAACTGACGTCAACTGACAGATTTGTGTGACTTGGTGGTGATTGGATTTCTTTTTTTTTTTTCTTATTTGTTCAAATTGATTTAGGCTTTAAAAATCCCAGGCAGGTGAGGTCAGACACCATTTCTGCAACTGTGAGCGTGCTACTGCTGGCATTATACACAAGCAGGTATGGGTTTAAGAACCAACAATCACTCAAGCAAATTCCTCCTATTCAAAAAACAAAAAACAAAACAAAAAACAAAACAACAAAACTGCTCCAAAAATTTCAGAATTCTTTGTGATGAGACACTCGTGTGATATGTTTGCAGGTTACCATGGAAAAACCCATTGTTTCTGCTGTTGCCCCAGTTAAGGGAAAAGCCACAAAACCTGCTCCATTTCAGCCAAGAACCACGCAAGCAGGTAAATAACAATAGTGAGAAAAAAATAAAACATCAACTAAACAATAAAACAAGAGAAAAAGTACACGCCACTGCTGACATTTACAGCTGTGTGTGCTGGCAGAATGTCAATGCCCGACCATTATGAATATTTATCCTCCGCTCCTACATCCAGCTGAGGAAAGCTGAGTGTGTTTCAACTGTACATGAAGATGGGCGGAGTCATCGGGACGTCACCCATTCGCTTGCGAACGCTGTGGAGCCTCGAGACTGGGTCGCAGCCAGCGGCATCTTGAGTTTCCAGTTTGAAACCAGAAAATACCGTATTTGGACGTGTGGGTGGTACCTCAGGTGAGCAATGGTTGGGGCATGAGAGCAACATGTGCCTGCAATGCTAGCTCACCCACCGATAGGCCGTCTACACTCGGCTACAAAGCAGTGGCCACGCCCACAGCTTTATGCCCATTTTTGCTCTAAAGTTTTTGTTCGTCTGAACTTAACAAAATGGACATTAATCTTTTCGCAATCATTTTTGGCCGTCCCTGCTGGCCGAACAACAGAATGCAGATTTTCGTCTCCTTTTTGAAACCGTATGCTCCGCCCATCTTGAAATACAGCCAACGGTCACAATGAAAACATGAAAGTGGACCTGAACTCAGCTGAAGCAGCAACAATAGAGCACAGTCACTATCTCACATTAAGGAACTTGAGAGAATTGACTGGAGAAATGAAGAGATGAAGGCTGGGATGCGAGGTGACAAGTTTTAAAGCTTAGTTTTAACAGGAACTCAGGAAAAACAATAAAAATATGAAGAAAAAAAATACTAAGCTAAGTATTAACTAAGAATTTATTCTTTCTTAGCAAGATAGTGCATGATGGTATGTGCAAGGCAGGTGGAACAAATTAAAAAAGAAGTTTGGTCTAAGTATTATTTTGTAATCAATTAGCTCATTAGCGTTCCGTCAAAAAATATTTAAATGTGCCATCCAGAGAAAAAGGAAAACACACATTTTATCATTCACAAGGAGAAATCCATCCAATGACGGCGTACGCAACCCAGTGAATGGCATCCGTTTCCCATATCATCCTATCACTGTGGACCTCAGGTAACAAAATCAAATCTGTCAGTTTCTTTCGTCACCAAGCTGGACACATACAAAAACAAAACACAAAACAAAAATGAAAAACAACAATACAGTTGACTGATACCACGGTTGATTTAAGACACAATTTGAAAATAAATTTAATAAAATAAAATAAAACAGATGGTAAAACAATCTGGTACAAAACATGAAACATGGTTTCACATGATAGCTACCTGAAGACCAGAGCCAGTCAAGAGGGCGACACCAGCGTTGAAATGATTGAAGAGCACTGAAAGGTTATGAGGCCAAACTGTGGCAAAGGTTCTGCAACTCTTTAACCTACCTGATGCACAAACATAACCTAGGTTTTCTAATAGTGATGTGAAAGAACTTCATGGTTCACAATTTGTGATGCAGTCCAGCTGAGCTAGAGATACAGCAGAGAGAGTGACCTTTCTCGCTGACCTTATTTACATAATGCTGCAAATTGGCCATTGAATTAGAGACAGCTGGGCCAAATATTTTATTGCCCTTGGTTATAATTTGCCCTCCCTCTTTTATTAGTCTATTAGTGCCTTGCCCTTAGTCTTTAGTTCCAGGGACCAGAGTTTTGGAGCTCTCTCAGCTGAAGTCCCACATGCCGACAAAAGTCTCTGCTGTCCACCCAGATATGATACATTTGGTGCGTGGAATTGCCAAATGAAAGCTGCGTTTTGGAAGGTGCATTTTGTAAAACACAAGCAGAATTTATGGGCAGCAAAGCTCTATGAGTGACCGACAACTGTTGGGGGGAACAAAAAAACCCCAAAACAAAAAAAATGAACTAAATGTGTGCCTTAAAATGATCTTTGGTTGTAGCTATAGCGACTGTTAGCTCAGTTAGCAGTGGAGTTAGGGAGGATGTCGAGCAAACCAGAGATGACTGGGAAAAAAAATAACCAAGAGGGTGCGCTAAACTTAAAACCAGGTTCATGATACTGTTTTAGTAGTGGGTTTAAAGAACGACTAACTTCAAGATACTTAAAAAAAGTTTTGTATTTTTGCATGGGATGCTATTTGCAACACACTTCTTTGCTTCTGGAGCGGAATGGGCTAGGGCTAGTCTGTTGACATGCTATCCGCTGAAGATGTCAGTTCAACACAACACAGGTCTGTAGAATCACATTTTGCAGTTTCTTTACACTCGCTGACAGTTTTTTTGCTCACCATTTCAACAGAATGTCTGGCCCATATCTTACAAATTGCACCTTTAAAATTTTTGTCCTTGACAGGATGCAATTTTTCTCCTGTCTGCGTGTAGAAAAAGGGAATGCAACTCCAAAGTATGTTTCTGTATGCTTTGCTTTTTTTGTGAATCAGATTTTCCACAACACCAGTTAGAGAACACCTAGAACACAAGAAATCACTGCTCTATAAAATTAAGTGAGAAATCGACCCACGCCGTGGATCCCAGTGACAATTTTCATCTTGCACAAAAATAATATTGAAAAAGAACCAAACCAAAACATGCTAATGTGTATTAAAGTTTAGTTTTCACACATTATATACATGCTTTGTGCCAAAGCAAAATACACATGTTGAAACCGTTGTTGAAAGAATTATTCAATAAAAATGTAGAAATTAAAACCGACATGTTGGCCAATATACAAAGTTAAAGGAACATGGGAATCCAGAATTTAACACATCAATTTTTTTCCCCACAATCAACCACATTTTAGCAGACACAATATACGCAGGAAACTCAGAGCATTTTAAAAGTAAAAGATATTAGAAACATTTTTCATTTCATATAAAAGACATGATTTAGCTTACAATTTCAAAAAGATGCACTGTATTATCATTTTTTTTCTTTCATGAACCATATCAGAGACAGCATGACCATCGTCCTCAATTAAATATTCAAAAAGAATCTGTAGTTGGCAAAAGAACTAAATTATTCAGAAATTTTTTTGTGCTTCTCTGTTTTTCTCTTTAGTTTTTCGTTTGTTTTTTTTTGGGGGGGGGAAGGAGGCCCCTGCAGATCTACAACCTGGCACTCAAACCTTTTTGTTGTCGTTGCTTAATATCCCAGCGAAACGGAACTCAAAAATTTAGCTTGTGGAGAAAAATGGAAATGAGAAAGAACTACATGTCAGTGATGCTGTCAGGTTGGACTGAGTGGCAGTTCAACAAGAATTGGGAGCCGACGACGCAAAAACCACTTGATTTCCAGTCGGCCGCTGGCGTCATCGGTGACAACGCATGGTGATGTGGTGTTCTGCTATCGGATGGCTTCCTACCAGTTGGTGTGCGTGAACAGGAAGTCCTTCACAAACTACGAGCTGCCTGGACTTTAGCCTCGCAGGAGGCGTCCATTGAAATGAGCTACCTCCACACTAACCTTCCTCTGTACAAACGTGTGAGTGACCCTTCACCTCGCCCAACCCCACCATCCTGCACCGGTTGCACTGCCAGCCTGTCAAGCTTTCAGTAGACGGTGAAGTGTGGAAGCGGGAAACCTTTTGGTAGCTGCAAATCTGATGGAGGTGATTTTTTTTCCTCCTCTCTCCCTCAGCCAAAAACCCAAGAAGGGAGATGTTGGATGTTGATAATGCAGTGCGGAGCGGCTTAAATCCATCCAAGATGAACAAGAACACCTCTGTCTCTGTCAGACTGGTGCCGAACAAATGTTTTGAGATAAGGTCCAGAATCAGATTGGATTTTATTTTATTTTTTTCTGCTAGCTTGCTATCACTGAAAATGTAGATAAAAAATGAATAAAACTGTATTTTCTGCTTGCTGCTTTGTGTGTGGGATTTAACCAACAAGAGCCTAAGCAGACATCAAGCACATACTCTTCCAGGATGTCTTTTCCATCTTTTTAATGTTACCCTCAACAGTTGAGTGTGCCATTTTCACACACATGTTCCAGACCTTTCCATCCACTTCTGACATTTTCAAAGAGTTTTTTTTTCCTAAAATTTGCTTTGGAATAAGATTTGAAGATACTGGTGAAAACCTGGGCACAAAAGCATGACAGGTGCATCAGCAGGCCTGGAGGGGGCGGAGCTCAGCAAAGGGCTAACTGTTACTGTCTCTCCCTACTGGCTATTTTTTTTTTTTTTTTTTTTTTTACATTTCATGGGGCTGTGAGCTTTACTAAAATTCTGTGGTGACATGAAGATATACAAAATAACGCAAAGTGAAAATTCATTTTCGGTACGATTTTTACAGCTTTTAGAAACGAGATGAACTCTTTTTGTACACCCGAAACCCCCTTTTACATGTGAACCACAAACTACTGTAAGCTGTCGAGAGGACACTGACGGTGTTGGTGTGTTGCTAAAACTGCAGCCTGGACAAGTGCTGGAATATACAGACGGAAAAAAAAAAAAAAGCACAGAAGTGTCAGCAGATTTAGAGTTTATATACTGTATTGAGCCTACTTAATGGAATGCTTCCTCGAGCATCTTTGTGTATTCTCTGCTCTAAACAGCACCACACTAACCCTTCCTTACCCTAATAATGAAAATCATATCATACACTCATCTGACAAACCTGACTACAATGTTACACAAAACCTTCTTCTTATCTTACACGGGTCAACTTTTTTTCTTTGCTTTTTCCTTTTTTTTTTTTGAAATCACAAGTTATCTGGCGGGAAGTGTGGGGGGGTGGGGGGGTGGGTGGGTTGTGGGTGGGACGCGGGCGAGAGGGGTGGTTTGTCTAAAAGTATCATATTCAGTGTGATAGACATGTATAAGGCGTAAACAGCAAAGAGCCGTCGTTCAAATAAAAGTACAAAAAAAGAAAAGAAAAGAAGATGCAATGCATAATCAACAGCTGTGAGCTAAGCGATGGATGCGACGGTCCGGCGAACCATCTACGAAGCGTTTTTACATTGCTACTGACAGACGGTTACATGAAGGCATTGACAGAAGTTCAATGGCGTCTGTATATTTTTAGGCACCGTGTTGAATGTGTGGTAATGATATGTGTTTATGGACTTGTGCGCCCCCTCCCCTTGTGTATGCGTACGTGTGTGTGTTTGTTTGTCTGTGTGTGTGTGTGTCTGTCTGTCTGTGTGTGTGTGTGTGTGTGTGTGAGCGAGAGAAAGAACAAAGGGGTAAAGCAGAGAGTGTGTGTGTGTGTTTTGTGTGTCTACTTGAAAGCTCGCCGGGCAGGAGGAGGAGAAAGGAGGAGAAGAAGAAGCTGAAGGAGAGGAGGATGAGGAAGAGGAGCACGTAAAGAAGCAGATATGCAGACTTCCAGGAATTCATGTCACAGATGAGGAACATAAATGAGAGGGGACGGAAATGTGTGTGTGTGGGGGGGGCACCTTTGGCAGCACCAGCAAGCTGCCTGTGAACACTGGCTGCCAACTGAAAATGGAAGGAAAGACAAAGGAAAGAAAGAAAGATGTGTCGATGGCAGGCGTGGTGATAACGGGGGGGTAGGGGGGTCGAGGGGTTGGGGGCAGTTGAGGGCAGTTGAGGAAACCTGTCAGCGGACCGCCTGAGGGTTCTTCTTCACTACGGGGGGTCGGACGAGGGGGAGTTCATTGGTCAGGGATGGGGAAATTAAAAGTGTGAAGAATAGAAAAAAAGAAAGAAAGAGATACACAGCGACTGATCGGGGAGAGGAGAGAGCTCGCACGGCTCCCCCTGCAGTCTAAATAAAGTATTCCTTCTTCTCCTCTGTGTGTGCGTGGTTGCCCTCGGCGTTGATGATGGCCGTGTCGGCGTCGGGCGCGTCGTCCGCCCCCTTCGCCTCGTTTGTCAAGTACGTTCCTGAAGGGAAGCCAAAAACAAACCTGCGTCAACAACAAAAGCCAGGCGGGAGTTTTTGTTTTTTTTTCTTTTTTAACACCCGGGGCGAGTGGCGAACATCGGCGATGCTGCATAATTCATACGCGGAGCGATAGCAGGTAAGGTTGGTTTTCACAGTGGCACAGTCGCAGCTGTGAGACTGTGAAATCGGAAACAATGTTTTATGTTTTTTTTTTTCCAGTGGAAACGGTTCAGAGACGAGGTGCAGGCGGGAAATTTCATACGATGCCGGCGTAGAGCCGAGTGACGACAGGTCGTGTAACTTCAGTATCAAACACTGAATATTTTGACTGCAGAAGTATGAGTTTGCGCTGAGAAGTTTGCAAGAACACAGTAATTGCCAAAGTGCACTGCAGCTGTGCGCCGCTTGAACGACCAAAACAAACCGGCCCCTTGCAGGTGATCTGCAGGCAGCCTGTTGCAAAAAGCATTTTTTAGTTTTAATCAAACCATAAATCAGAATTTATTTGAGCGGCATATGTTATTGTAAGCAAGGAGTAGGATGGAGGAATGAAGAGAGACACACAGCAACTCTTCCATCTTCTCCTGTAGTTCATTTAAAAGCGATGCGATGAAGGAAGTGCGTGTTTATGAGCCAAAGGCTCCACCATCCTGTGGAGAAAATGAATTCAGCAGGCGACGCTGCACAACTCTGGGAACATTTCCACTGGTGTACCTTTAAGAGGTTGGAAAACTTCATACAAGGTGAGTTTTCAGGCAGGCACTAGACCTACACGGTTGTCCTTCCCACAGCAGTTTGGCTAAGGGAAGCCCTCAAATCATTATACGTGAATGATCTGAAAGTTAAAGCACTTCTATTGAATGTTTTTTTCCCATAATTTTGAGAAAGAGTTCCAATAAAAACTCGTATTTCTCCCAGTAATACTAGTGAGGCTGACATCAGGTTTGAGTTCCTTTTTGTCCTCGAACTCAACCTCAGGTATTTCGTCCCTCTCACTCTGGGAATTTGGTGGAGCTACGACCTGCTTCCACTTGATTCCCCCGACAGACTGCGCCCCCTGTTTTTTTACCTTTATGTCTGGCCAGGTATCTCCCCAGGACGATGATTAAACACAAGGTGACGAAGACCACGACGGCCACCACTCCTCCGATCAAGGCGTGGTCAGTGCCGTGTTGTCCCACGGCGTTGGGATCTGAGGGGGCGAGACAGAGAGAGAAACAAAGACGAGCCGATGAAGGCGAGGTGAGTCGAGGTGAGTCGAGGTGAGTCGAGGTGAGTCGAGGCAGGGCAGGGCAGCAGGCAA
This sequence comes from Nelusetta ayraudi, assembly GCF_046127955.1. NCBI lineage: Eukaryota > Metazoa > Chordata > Actinopteri > Tetraodontiformes > Monacanthidae > Nelusetta > Nelusetta ayraudi. The sequence goes on from NW_027466083.1 coordinate 3,125,432, forward strand.
AACAGAGGAGAAGAAGAAGAAGAGGAATATATTTCTAGGTCACTCTGCTCTAATAAGCCTCTGTCATTGCTCTTCTCTTTGACACAGTGCATGCGGAGCAGAGCTGCCTGGCTCTGTGAGAATAATGAAAAGGGAGAAAAAGAGAAACGGACACGACACCGATGGAAAAAAAGGAGAGCAGCAGCTGCGGGCACAGCGACGCATTCACCCTGCAAAACGAGGGAATAAAGAGAATGAAAAGGAACTCCGGGAAAAGAAAAAGGGAAGTAAATAATTCAGGATTACCCCCCCCTGGTGCCGCAGGAGCAACCCACACACACACACACACACACACACACACACAACTGCCGCAGCAGCGGAGGAGTAGTACACAGTAAATAAATCATCACATGGAAAATAAAAAGGGGGGGAGGAAATCAATCTCTTTTAAGTTTTTTTTCCCAGCCAGGACAGATTGTTGTTAGGAAAAATAGATGGCTATTAGGGAGTCGTTTTGGGCTCGCAGCTGTTGGAGAAGCACGGGAAGCAACGGCAGAGACGTGAAGATTAAAGAATCATCGTGAAGGAGGCGGGAGCCGCCACGGCAAAAGACCCATCAAAGGTTCCCAGTACTTCTCGGGCTTTAGCTCGTCGCCTTCACTCACCTCCACTTCAGGATTATCACTATCACTATTATTATTCATGTTCATATGCTGTATATGGTTCCAGGCAGGAGGAGCCTCAGCTCTCCGCTCAACGAGTTGAAGGAGGAAGCAAGGATGAAGAGGCTGAGGGGACGAAGGGATTGAAGGGGGTGAAAGGTGAACTGATGAAGGGCGAAAAACTGGGGGATAATGGGATGTGGTGTGAAGGGATGAGGGGATGAGAGGTGAAGAGAGGAGGAATGAAGGGACCAGGAGAGGATGGATGAGGGATGGGAGGCAGAGGGATGAAGGGTGGAAGGTGAAGAGGCAGAAGGGATCTGGACGGAGAGGTGAAGGTGTGAGGGATGAGGGGATGATAGTGAGTGATGAGGAAGGAGGGTGGGGGGGCCATTTGGGAGAAATCCGAATCAAAGCGAAGCAGGAAGTGATCGGCCGGATGTGATGACCAACCGGGCTTTGCTGACAATCCGAGTCAACGAGTTGCTGGTGGCGGAGGGTGGGCGGGGCTTGACGGTGTAACGTCTGAAGCATCTTGTACAATATGTCGTAAGCCACTGTGTACGAAAACAGGGCGGACATGCAGCTAAGCATGCGGCCTGTGAAAGGGTTACCGCTCGCCAGAGGAAACAGCGATGTAAACTAAAAGGCAGAGGCTCTCCTGTGACCTATGTCTTACATGATTTGTTCAAAAGCTCCCATGCTGGTTCTGTAAACCCCCCCCCCATTCTTTCCAGGACAGTCCGCCAGAAGACCCGGGTGACCGATCGGTGCCTGACTTCTTTTTGTAATAAACCTACTTCCAATCAAGTCGGTGTCACCGTCATCATCTTCGACACATCACTGCTGCTGCCTGACAATCCACCACAACGGGCAGCGAAACCAACTTCTGTTGTTCCAGTCAGCCGGCGACAACTGAGAGATGAGGACTCGTCTCATTACCTGCCGCAGGTGGCGGCGGGGCGCCGTGCGCAAGCCTGCCATTGGCGCCGTCAGAGACGGGGGAGGCTGATTTAAGATGGCATGAACATCTCCACACACACACACACACACACACACACACACCTGTGGCCGAGGCAAAGCCGGCCCACTGCTGCGCTGCCCTCTGACCGCCGGAGGTCTGAGCGACCGGCCTGTCACACTTCAGCGCCTCTGAGGGGATGGCACGCACACATATATACGCACTCACATACACACACGCACATGCACACACACGCGGGCGGCCACATGTAGCATGGCCTCACGATGCGGCCGTTCCGCTCGGCTGGCAGTGCAGAGTGCAGCCCAATGTTCCCTCGGCTCGGTGCAGCCGGCCGGGAAGTCGAGGCGCTCAGTTACACACGCGGCCGTGTCTCCTCACCTTCCATCTGTCAGCGGCCCGAGTGTTGCTCGCACGCACACGCACTGTCCGACACCTGCGCCTAAGGGGGCTCCGGCTCTCACAACCCACTGGAGGCACAAACAAGCCATGACCGTGCTGTCATACGTCCATCCGCGCATCGGGTTCCGACGTATCGTTCCAGTGTCTTGACCGGCAGGTTGGGATCTTAAAGTCCCAGCCCCACTCATCCTCAGAGGCACAGTGTGTAAGATCTAGCACCTTCTAATGGTTTGAAAGAAAATTGTGAGATCCAACCAGTTTGTGGGGCTGGTGAAGATGCATTTTAGCGGAATTATTTGTAAAAACCAAAATGTGTTTGTTGCCACTTTGTGCCATTAGATCCCTTTAAATGTTGCTCACTGAGCCTTTAGAAAACCTGTTCTTATGGAAGCTAGCAGATATGCAAAGACACCTCGATTATAATAGGAGGTATGTGATGTATTTGAATACCTCAGACTTTGGTTGGACCCTGAGCTCACCTTCAAACCAAACACATATTCCTGGGTTCCCTACCGATCAATCGTTTCTCATTTCAAGTCAGGAAGAGAATAATTTCTCAACTGACATTCAAAAGAACCTCCTCAATAATCAAAACTCACTGTGCAGGTTTGTCTTGAGGTGTTCAGACAGAACTCACCACTGCCTCATGTATGACACCCTGAATTGGCTTCATCTTAAACCCAGGTGTCATTTTCACTGCGTCTTGTTTCTGTTTAAATAATTCCATTGTTCCGCCATACCTAACACAGTTCCTCCAATACACATCTCCATTTCCTCTTAGACATATGGATTATCCATTTTTCACGGTCTCAAAAATCCATAAAGAAATAGGTCGCAGGTCATTCAAGTACAAAGCCCCGTCTGTTTGGAACAATTTACCGTCCGTTTTAAACTCCATCGCCTTTTTTTTTTTTTTTTTAACCTTCAGAGCAAATTGATTTTCCCATTTAACAAAAAGCTGTTCTTGTTTCTGACATAATTTCTTTCTTTATTAATTTAATTTCATAATTTCTTAGAACCACAATTGCATTGCATTGCTCCTGATGTTTCATTGTAATGCTTATGTGTATTGTTATGAGTGTACATATGTAAGCTTGCGTGCAACTTATTATTTTGGTGGGTAGGGTGTGGCGGCTATGGAAGGTGGAAAAGCAGTGTGTTTTGTGTGTCATTTTAATGTATGTCGTTGTGTTATCTGTATGTGGGACCTCCGTGAAAATGAGATGCTGCATCTCAAAGGGCTATCCTGAATAAAGTGAATTTAAATATTCTTTAAACTTGAACCATATATACACATATATTGTGTCCATAATGCTGCAACTTTTAAGCTGCTGATTTATTGACGGTTGAAGGAATCTAAATATTAAGCAAACAATACAAATTCTTTAACAATTAAAATGTATTAATCACTCATTTATCTGTTTCTAGATATTTTAGAGTTTGTAAAAACGCATTGTGATGTTTCAGCGTGCAAAACTCTTCTCACGACACACCTGCACCAAGTCGGCTGCAGGATGCTGATGGATTGTGGGTAGCGTGCCTGCTAGTCCGCGATCATAAATGAAATACAAAAGCCAAGATTTCGGTTAAGATGTATCTGTTTGCAAGCAGCCTGAATCTGTTGGAGCCTCCAATTAATTCAGCCGGACCGTTGCTCCAACTTCCATTAAAGATGAGAAATCGCAGCGGTCAAACACATAAATTCATCACGAACGCAGCAGAGTTTTAAATACTTTCCGTGCAGAGTGTCTCTCGAAAAACAGTGTTCATCAATTGTGTCCTTATGCATTCTCTACTGGTCGGCTGCTGCTCGCTCGCTCGCTCGCTCGCTCGCTGGAGGAGAAAAATGCGGCAAGGGCACGCGAAGACAAGCGGGGAGAGGAAATGAAAAATACAGATTGATGGACAGAAGGGCTGAAATTTCTGTCGGAGCAAGATGGCAAAAGGGTAGACGACACGGAGAAGAGGGATCTGGAGAGCGGGGTTATACATTTTTATGGGTCCAAAACACATTATCATTTAATAAGGGCACATACCTTCCTCTCTGTGTGATTTAATATGAGAGCGTGGAGGAGCAAACTCCTCTTTTAATATTTATAACACTCTCCTTGTCGACCGGGGTGAGCGACTTGGGCTTGTTAAATAAATGAAAGTGGTTCAGGGCTTCTGTGAGCCACTGATTGCCAGACTGAGGGGGGAAAAAAAAAGTGTAACACCTCATCTGCTCTGTTTTGGGGATGCTAACTCAATACAGGCCCTTTAAACAGGGACGCGCCGACGCAACATGAACTCCGGGTGAACGTCTTAGAGCAAGAGACGGAAAACAAAAACATGAACACAGAGCTGCGTTTCCTGGTTAAAACCTTCATTTGTATTCAAATATTTACATTTCTGGCTGGAATATGAATAAAATAAAAATGTTTGAATAGAACGATCACAGTTTAATTAACACCAAAATACATATGAAAATCTGTCTATATACAACAAAAAAACATATGCTGAATATAAATAGGTAGAGTCAATGACTAATACCAGTCCAAAGAATAATACTGGCAGATTTAAGATTTCAGTTCCACAACCTGTTTTAATGGGTTGTGTGTCTGTATGTATTTTGTTGGTTGATTCAGAAACATGCCAGCGGTCATTTTGGTTAAAAACCCAGATATACAGAACAAAAAACACCACAGTGGCCTGGAGTTGTATTTAATACAGCTTTATCTGGCAAAACCTTCAAGGTTGGCCAACACATTCACCATTAACATAAGAGAGGATTAAATTCTACAGTTTCAAATTTCAATTTCACACAGAAATGGGGTTCAGTTACTTAAATCAATATGAATGCTGGCTTATGCAGTAGCTGCAGCGCCCTTGGAATCCAGGTTGTGGGTCAAGTATCCATTTCATTTCATCTTTTAAGTGTGGTGGAGCATAATTGTGCCAAAAATAAGCTGCATCCCTCACATATACAGGGACGCAGATTCATGACAAACTGCAGAAGTCCTTTGATGCCTTGAGACCAGAGGGATTTGATTTGCATTGTTTTACTGTCTGTATAATTTCACTGCTTAGCTGCAAGACGGCGCATTATTTCCTGAAACAAACTTCAAATAATCAAGTCTTTAAATGCAAGTCTTGAAAAAAAAATGGCTCTTGTAGCATTAGACTTCAACGAGCGTAAGAGACACGTTCATTAGTTCTGCAGCAATCAGAGAGACCGAAGAAGAAAACTCCGAAAGAAACGAAAAGCGGCTACATTTCAATGGCTTTGATTCTGTCTGTGAGTTAAAGTGTGCAACACATGAATATAAATGCTGCTTGATCCAAATTAAATTTAGTCAGGAAAATTTTGCAGGAACCAATCATTTGAATACAACCCTACTGCCTTGGATCAAAGGTTAGCGACTAAAGGTGTTAATTCACCAAAGAGCGACAACACCTGATAGAACAATCGGCTCATTTCCACTGCCAGGGTGTTTTTAGAAGTTCTGTATTTCATGGCTTCATGGATGTTAATATCAGTTCAATGATTAGTTGACACAACTTGGAAAAAAGGTCAATTTGATTGACTGGCAAGGAACATTAGCCCGCCGCCGAACGCTAATGAGCGCAAGTCGGCAAGCAGCTGGACCTGCTTCTGACATATTAATTATTATTATTAGCTCCAGCCTGGCTGATGGTAAACACATCCGACTGGCACTTTAACAACTTGTCCAAAGTTTTGCTTTAAATCTGCTTCTGGTCTTTGAGGAAACATTCTCTCGCTTGTGTACTCTGGCATTAATTGCCGGTGCATTCAGATGAGTTGGATAAGAGCGGCAACGCGTTGGCACGTCAGGGGTGCACGCTGGGTCAAAAGGGGATTAACTCGATTCTCAAAACAAATTACCGCCGCTAATCATCCAATAAAAGCCCACATGTGAACTTGGACACGGTCTTGAATCTTCCGAGATGATTACCTTTTTTCCCGCCTAAGAGGACGGCGCAATTGTGGTCGGTGGGATAACAGCGTGAGTCGAAGGCTCGGCAAGGCGATTACTCGCACGGCTTCATTAAGGGCCGAGGACGTGAGCTTCCTCGCCGCTTGATAAGATACACAAAAGACCTCGCGACGCCAACGCAACGCACAATGCGACTGTGATGTTGCATCTATGGCAACTTCATCTTGGCTGTCGTTCTGCGGCTTTCTGACTGGAGACATAACGTGTAGAGGCACACACGCACACATTAAGATCCGCAGACACATACACGCACACACACACACACACACACACACCCACACTGACTGATCTTGGCGGACGCTAGTTTCAACCACGAGCTGCGACGGCCCCCTGAGGCAGGCAGGCTCTGGAAAATTAATCAAGGCCAAAATAAAATTGATGTCACTGAATGAAATCTGTTGACTGCCTCTGAATGTGTGTGCGTATGTACGATGGCTCAGTATGATGGCTCAAATATACCCTGCCATTAGGAATTTAATGAATAGAGGGGTTATTACACATAATTCATACCACTCGCCCCGGGATCGAATGATTTCTCTTTCTCTGTTCTGCGTTTTATTCCAAATTGTCGCCATCATTTCTCCCCCAAAGCGACCTGAACTGACAGCCCATCAATAACAATGGGCCCCGCCGCAATAAGTGGAAAGACCTTTGCATTATGTTTTAATTTCTCCCATGATCCTCGGCTTAATGGTGGCGAGCGGAAGACAAAACCGAGGGACGATCTACTCAATATTTAACAACCCCGCCCTGGTCTCCCCGAGGGACGCCGCAACCTGGACTCAACCTTTTTAAACCGTTCAGCCGCTGCCGGACTCCTACCGGAGGAAAATATCACTTTTCCTCAGCTTGTCACATGACCTAACCCGGCGCTAGCCATTCAGAAAAAGATCAATAGCAATGGAATAAAGCGGGCGCTAATCGCTACAAGGAATAAAAATAGTCCCTCGGCTTATTGAGTTTCTGCACAAGGTTTGTCCTCGGCCAAAAGGGTCTCGTCTGGGTGAGTGTCGGGTTAAAGACGTTTAAAAAAAAAAAAAAAAAACGCTGCCCGCGATGCAAAAAACAACCTTTTAATTTTGGATCGTTTCGTAACGGCCAGAAGACACGACGCTTGAGATTCCAAACACGTGGAAAGTTTGCAGGAATCTGCTTTTTCTTTATCACCTTTTGCCCGTTTATTCTAAAGACGTCTCACAGAGTCGCCCTGATTTCTTCTCGCCACTATCTTCTCAGAGCTTATAGCCGTCTTCCGCTGGGCTGACGCTATCGCTGACAACATCACGTCTCCGGATTCACAATAAGTCCTTTAAAGAGAAAGGTGGTTGGGAGGATGTCCTGTCTGCGTCGCGCTCTGAAACCTTATCACGGCCACGCCCACTCACGCTGAACTGTCAGACTGTGACGCCTCGATGTAATTTGAAGCTTTAGCGCTCGCAGCGTTGAAAGAACAGATTAAGTCAACAAGTCACGGGTGTGTTTTCTCCGCTGCAGAGGCCACACACAATAATTGCTGTCCTCTCAGCAGTGGTCGCAGCAAGGTTGGGCTGCACGGATACTAATTAGCAGAAAACGGAGAGTACAAAAATATAAAGCTACACCGATTCTATATATGTTTTTTCAGCTGGTGGGGTGGGGGCACAGAGTGCATCAGTGTGAGGTGGCATTGCATAGTCCTCTGATACTTAGCCAAAGAGTTATTATGGCCATTAGAGGCAGCCGGCCTATTAAGGCAGAGGGTGTGTGTGCAGGACATACCTGCCAGCACTTCATTAATAAAGTGAATCACAGGCCGCGCTCCCGCATCAGTCCCAAGCAAAGAAGGGACGGAAGGGAGAGGAATCTCTGGGATACCTCACATCGGCTCCACTCCAAAGGTCAACAGTTATTAAAGGCATGAGCGCTTTGGAATTTACATTTCCCATTAAGGGGCTGCCGACGACAGTGCGGCTGAAATATTTATTCGCTGGACTTCTGCAGGGACGGTGCAGATGCTTGGCGCTAATTGTGTGACTGCTCAGCGTGAAGATTCACTAAAGACTCCGTGATTAAAAAGATTCACCGCAGACACTTCCGACTAAATAGAGGAGCTCTCTTCGTTTCTATACAAAGTCTGCACATGTTTTTGTCTGTAAGAATAAAATATAAGCTTTATTCCTTACTAACGCATAAGGAATTACAATACATATATATATATATATATATATATATATATATATATATATATATATCGTTTCTTTGGTTAAGTAGTGGTAAATTGATTTAAATGACCAATACTGGTCTTGAAGCACAATGAAGTGGTCATAATTCAGTTAATGAACAGATAAGGCAAGAGTTCATTTGTGCTGAAGTGTATGGAAAACTATTTGAAAAGCTTTTTTATCAAGTAAGTAATAATGTTGAGTCTCAGAAGTAAAGAGCAGTGGCAGATCAGCTTTTCTGTGCAGAGCTACTGTCACGTCTCATTCACAATTCAACAAAGTTAGAAGTTCAGCCACTCCACCTTCAAGGTAGATAAATGTCCTGAAAATAATGAACATCAACGTTCATCATTCTGAGAAATCACCTTGAGCTATTGCAGACACACTCTCAAACAAGGCCGTCGGTCTCTCCCACATCCCGACGAGTGGATATAGTTGATCACTTTGTCTGAGCCATTCAGGTTGGTCTCGACAGCTGAATAAAAAGTAACAATGAAAAGGCTATTTGGCTCAAATACCTTTCAAAAGTAAAAGGAAAAAATAGGAAAGAATAGATGAACTGGCGACTTGTCCGGGGTGTCACCCTGCCTTCTGAATAGGAAGAAGCGGGTATAGAAGATGAATGAAAAAAAAAAGATAAAAGAAAAAGGAAAGAATAGAAAAATGAATGAGCTCCTCCTGCAGAAAAAAAACATACACACACACACACTTTGCACGTGGAGAACTTCCCATTGCCTTGTTTAAGTTCTACATTTTCAAAAGGAATATTTGTCTTCAAACCACAAAAGTGCACTTTTCTTCCCCAGTCGGACGGTGTGACGACGCCTCCGGCTGGCGGCTGTAATGCTTAGCGAGCGCAACAGATTAAAGATGCAAGACGCGCATTAAAGAAACAGCAGAACTGATAAAAAAAAAAAGGTGCACCCGTCGAGCCGGCGGTGTGTATAATGAGCAGCTCTCTCACAACAGGCGGAAAAGAACCTACAGTGCGCACTACAGCCGCCCGACAACTTTATTAAAAAGAGCAAAACGCGTCACAAGGCTGGCGCGGCTTCAGCCCATGTTTGCTTTCATCGGCAGCCTGGTAATAAATCAAGTAGACACATGAAAGCAGATAGTGTGATATCCTGTGACGGGGCGAAAGGAGTCTTGATATTTAGATTCCCCCGAAGATACACAGCGAGGCCTGGCTCCTCTTGTGTCTCTGCGCTGCACAAACACACATCAAAAAAAAGGAAAAAAAAAAGAATGGAGACACGCTGATGTTGGATATTCAGCGATGTGTGTGGAAGCCTGTTATCACAGAGCTGCACAGGAGCCACTGAAACAAAGGCTTTGATAGAAAGCAGCGCATTAAGAGGGGGAGTCGAGGCTCCCGGAGAACCTTAAAGGTGCCTATTTGAGGAGAGCGCAGAGACGTAATTATCCCAAAAGTAGCGCCGTCAAAAAAAGGCTGTGAGCGGCGAGCAACGATGGCACCGCTCTTGTCTCAACGCAGAGGAGCCGGACGACTCCACAGCAGAATCGTTTAGCTGAGCCGATCTTCCCTTGCCCGAGCGTCTGTTTGCTACATGGAAGCGATTAAGTACTGGTAGAAACTGTCTGCTTCAACAATAAAACAAAAGCTGCTTCTCTCGGTTAATTCCAGGATTGTGAAGGCCCCAACGGACTTGAAATGAAAGGACGTTCATCTGCAGGACGGTTTGTGCAGCCGCAAGACAGATTTGTGACAGAAACATGGGACAACTTTTATTTTCTTGTAGCGATAAAGCTGTGACAGGAGGGCCTCGCCTCAACGTCACCGCGGCTGCTCGTCACTTTATGGATGTCGGGGGAGAGTTTGAGGCTCTTCCAGAGATTCGGCAGGGAAACATAGCACTTAGCAATGTGCTAGATTTAAGATTCGTACTTTCACTCTTTGCATTTTTGCTTGTATTAAGAAGAAATGAGCTTGTCAGCTTTTCTTGCTGATGGCTGTGGATGCGAAAGTTCAGTTCTTGCTGCTGCTCAAATAGCAATTCAGAAAAAATGTTTTTGTGCAATTCAACCAGCATGGAAAGTATGTTTTTTTTGGTTTTAGATTTTTGAAGATGAATTGCACAAAATGATAATCACACTGCTGCTGCAAGCTAAATGAGCCAGAGGTTTCAGATCTCTGTCAGTTCCCTGCTGCTACTTCAGTTTGCAGCGAAGCCAAAATGTTCAGTTTCAAGAGTCTCGTCTTGTCCTCCAGCTCCTTGGGAATAAGGTCTTCACGATCCAGGTGGGATACAGAGCCTCCAGCATGTCAAACCCCCGCCCCTCCCCCACCTGCTCTCGGGTTTTCTACAAGTTGGATGTGCTCGAGCGCCCCGGCAGACGAGCACTCCAAGAGATGCTTTAGCCACAGGCCCTGACCCACACTGACGTGGCCTCTTTTGATGCCATCTGCAGCATTGAGAGAAGAATTTGCATTTTTGTATCATGTAGGAATAAACTTGCCCGCTTCCACTGCCAGCTTTCAGACAACAGCATCCACTTATCTCATGTTTTATTTATGTTTAAGTGACTTTGGAGGTTGGTTGAGCGTTTCTGGATCGCAGGAAGCAGTACAGGGTAAAAAAACAACCTACTTTTCAACAAATGAAGGACTCAAACTAGTAGAAATGCTTTTCAATGGTGTGTTGAATGACACTCGAGTGCTATATTTTATATAGAAATCAGACTGATATCAGGCATTGAGAGCCGAGTCGTGGCTGCGCCGAACAACAAGACAACCTGACATTCTTTCCACTTAGCATCTGAAGACAGCGCCCCCTGGTGTTGAGGCCTCCAGGGCGGCTGCCACGACAGGCACCGGCGACCTGCGGGCAGCCGCCCACATGCCAAATCCCAAACCTCGTCCATAATGCAGCGGGTTATTCCTCCTGAGGAGCGCCACTGTGCGGCTGCTTCCCTCCACATTTTGCAACAGCCAGTGCTTCCTCCTCGACCGAGTGACATTCAACCCCTACCCACAGAGGCCGTTTTCTCATAGCCAGGGGTGCTGAAACATTTGTCTGCCATCTGACTGCCGACGCTGCGGCCCACAGGGCGAATACACAACGAGCCGACAACGTGGGGAGTAGAAAGTCTCGGTGCTGCTGGACGCTAATGCAAACCGAGGGAAAGCAATTTTAAAGGAAAAATGCTTAACCGGAATTATCTTGGATGCGGCGCAGCATTAAGAGTCGTGATGAGCTGGACGTGAACACTTTTTCTCCTTTGAAGTTTTCAGGGAGGCCAGAGATGTGCGGAAAGCCTTTGAAATGCCAGGCGGACGGAGAGCGGAGTGGACAGACTCACACAATGAGTCAGAGAACCTTGGAGGCCAAGCAAAGTCTGAATAACAAGCTTGACGTATAAAAAATAAATAATAAAAAGCCTAAAGATGTTCTCGGTTTGACGCTCCTCCGACAAGAATACGCACCAATGAGAAGGAGGGAAATGGAAAGATAGCGGAAGAGCTACGGAGGAGGAGAAAGGACAGAGAGAAGTGAGAGAAAAGGGAGCAAAGGTTTTTATTTGTGTTAAGATGCTTGGGGTGGTACTGTACCTGTGACTGAGACCTGGGTGTCTAATAGTGCAGTGGAGTCTGGAGGGATGGGATGGAGAGGGGGAGTGGTGGATGGAATCGGGGTGGTGGGGGCATCTGGTGAACACATATATGCAGGCAGACATACAGTACACACACACATACACAAAAACAACAACAACAGAAATAAGTACGCAGGTAGGCAATAACACAAATTCCACTGATCCAAAGGAAAAAAACAAAAAAACAAGGCAAATAAACATAACATATCAAAACATACACAACTCAAGGCATAAAAGCAGAAATGGATTACTGTTAATGAAACATGACGCTCTGCACAACACGCATTCACTCAATCAACTTGTAGGTCAGCCCGATCACTCATCCGGACGGACGCTTTTCACAGATCACTGAAATATGCATGTGTGTCGTGTGTAGATTATTAATATTGAGTGAACCCCGGCGAATTAAAACCAGGTCAAACGCCGGGTTAACGGCTTTCACGTCACACACTCCACGACTGTCTCTGGCTCGGAGTTTGGCCTGAGTCACATTTGCATGCAAAAAACCAAGCAAAGATGAATTTTTTAAAAGAAATAAGAAATTCCAAAGGTTTCAAATGGGCTGTCTTTAAATGTGAGGGACACTGGTGCAGCCAGAGGAAAGGATTAGCGGTGAAACCGCTAATGTTGGCCGACATTGGTATGAAAACATCCCGTGCTGGGAACCTCGCCAGCACTGATAAGGAAAGTCATTTGATAAATGATGCATGCAGATGCTATTAAGTATGACTTGAGGAGAAAAAAAAAAGGTAGCCGAGCCTTTACCCTTGCACTCTTTTTGGGTATCAACATCTCTGAGGGGGGTGAATGATTTAAATACTTTGTCTTCAAGAGCAATTTCACGGCTATTGGATTGACAAGGAAGTTATTTTTCAATCCAGGACTGGTTGGTTTTTTAAAATAAAATGGTTTCTATAATAACAACACACATTGGAACCCAAATGCATTTGGACTTCTAAGATACAGCTTGTGTGACTGACAGGTTCCGGTTTCCCTCTAATGTAAAACCAAAATATTTCAGAAACAGACATTAAATGGCGGCCGCATAAAAGGAGGCCATTAAAGCGGAATGAAACTTCTTTTTAATGGCTTCTAAAAGCTCAGTGTATATCATTAAAAAAAAGTGTTTTACATTAGGAATCTAAAAAAAACAAAAAAACTCTTTTGATATTTAGTTTGTTGTCGCAGGCTGTCGCATCTCTTTCAGCCACACATTTAATTAGAAGAAGAAGAAACTGGCAGCAAGACAAAGTGAGAAGGTGAGAAGACCGCCCCGACTCTTCATCTTGTGTTTATGTCGCACTGCTTTCTGAGCTGGAGGCGGGTCCCTGTGACATTTTTGCCCCCCCCCCGACACATGAATCACCAGACGTCATGGTGGCGAGAGCGGGCAGAGAGGACGTCCCTGCGCTAAAAAGGTTTTCTTTCAGAGTTACGGCGGCAATTGTGAAAGGCTAAGAGGTGCGCTAATCACTAATGAAGGACGGGAACAGGCCGCTTGCCATTTCAAAAAGAACACGTAATGAATTCAAATAGGACTCTTCGACCCTCACTTTCCCCAATTTGGCTTTTCGTTGTTGCTGAGTTTAAAAAAAAAAAGAAAAACACAAAGAAAAAAAACTCTCTGCCTAATAGCATCACTGCCCTTGTTGGGATATTCGGATGGCATTTGAGGGAATTGCCGGGCAGACGGACAAGACGTGAGGCAATTAGGAGAGAAAGAAAAATGGAAATTTCTGGTCAAGTCCGATCAAATCAAAGGGGTTCTTATCAATGGATTGCAGCCAACTAATCAGCGATGAGAAAGCAGATCATTTTAATGAAAGGTAGGAATTTGTTGGACCTTTTCAAAAATTCATTTTCTAAAATTCGATTTCCTGTATTTGCCTGGTAATCTGACCCAGCTGCTGCCAGTGATGCACTCACATGATGTTCTTTACAGACACTTGCGGCAGTGACTGGGCCTGTAGCTCGACCTCCTAATAATAAAACTCTCTTATCTGCCTCTCCACAGCCCAGGTAAACCGTAGTGTCCTGGGAAATAGGCATCAAACCAACTGTGGTGGTGGTGGTGGTTGGGGGTCAGGTGGACGGGAGAATGTCTTTCCTATTCTATTGTTTTGGACTCAGTGCTGCTGCTTTTGGTCCAAACCTGTCCACAGTGGTAAACTGGCACCTTCACTGGCTCCACATCTGGTGATTGGTCTGCAGCTGTCATGGACTGCTGGCGAGCGCAGTTCTTCCAGCAGATTTAAACCCGCTTTCAAAGTCCTTCCTGTGAGACAGAACCAGCACTGCTTCTTGTCTCATCGGCTGCTTTGCATTGTTCTCCTGCTGGACTGGCAGCACGCACACAGTGATTTTGTGAGGGCTAAAGAGATTTGTCACCACTCTTATCTTCTGTTTCTCCTCCTTCTTCTACTTCTTCTTTTTAACGCTTTATAACATCTCGCCACGAGACAAATGGCAGTGAAGAAAAGGATGAGCTATCTATTTTTCCTCACAGCCCTTTTCTCCCCTGGCGTTACTAGTAATTACTTATCCTTCCTGGTGATACTCCTGACAACACAGCACTAAATTCTGCCCCCCTCACACATTTACCTCCCGGTGTGTGTGTGTGTGTGTGTGTGTGTGTGTGTGTGTGTGAGAGAGAGAGGGAGAGAGAGAGAGATGGGGAGAAAGAGTGTGAGAGTGCATGAAGGATCTTGTGTGCAACAGCAGGTTTATTTAAGGAAAGGCGTCGGTGGCACTGGTGTCACCTGAGGCCCTTATTCTCCTAGTGAGAGATTGTACAACTAATCACTCCAAGCACTGTTATACCATGCAGATCGGGGTCGTTATAATCCTGCTTCTTTGGTTATAAATTTCAGTCCTAGTGTGTGTGTGTGTGCATAAGAAAATAGATTACTTTCTTTACTTAAGTATGATGTGTATGTAAATACATATACATATGTATTTTTGTATATATATATTAGAGCTGTCAGTCGATTAAAAAAATTAATCCGATTAATCGCATGGTTTACCATAGTTCACTCACGATTAATCGCATATTTTTTATCTGCTCTAAATCTACCGTAAACTGATATTTTCCCATTTTTTTTAATAATCATATCAACATGGGAGTAGGCAAATACTTGCTTTCTGCAAATGCAGCATGTTTATTCGTGTAGCAATGACAAGTACTAACAAAACAAAACACACACAGGGTAAAAAAAATAATTATAAACTCAAGCCCAACAAAGATAACAGGTGGGCATAACTGTAACATTACATAGTAATGATTACTAGTACTACCAAAATTTGTATATTTTACTTTTCAACACGAACTTGAACTATTCATCCCCCACTCTGATACAATGTACTGACAAATATAACATACAAATATGATCGAATTTGTCATTCGGTTTTTAATTTTGAAATTAGTTTAATTTGAAAATTCACCGGATTTTCTCGTTTTTTTTTTAACGACTTCCTGTACTATTGACGAGGATCGCTCGCGGCTCGCGCACAAAATAGAGCAGACGCCGAAACGACAACTGCATGGCGCGAGCCGCGCGCTTGTTCGCGTCCAGCGTGAACCACCACATTGATTAACGTGGGCGCCGAATGGAAGCGCCGAATGGAAGCGCTATATACATATATATACATATATGTATATATATATACATATATATACATATACATATATATATACATATATATATACGTATATATGTATATATATACATGTATATATATATATATATATATATATATATATATATATATATATACATATATATATATATATATATATATATACATATATACATATATATATATATATATATATATATATATATATACATATATATATATATATATATATACATATATATATATATATATATATATATACATATATATATATATATATATATATACATATATATATATATATATATATATATATATATATATATATATATATGTGACACACATACACACTACTCTACTGTTCTTTCTTAGCTGCTCAGATCTTTAATCTGTCGCCTTGTCTGATGATTAAGTGTTGAATATTTCTCTCTGTTCCCCCTGCCTGTGATCACAGGGAAACATGATCGCCCCCGCAGCAGCAGCAGCAGCAGCAGCAGCAGCAGCTTTCCTCTGAACTCACCGTAGACGTAGAGGATGTATTCGCCAGTGCTGGTCCCCAGGTGGTTGCTGGCTTCACAGCGGTAGGTGCCATTGTCTGTCTTGTTGAGCGAGGTGAAGGTGAGCTCCCTCCCCTCCACGATCATCCGGTCCAGGTCGGGGAGTTCCCCCCCGTCCTTTGTCCATATGACAGGATCCGGCCTTGGAGGTTTTGAAGGGGTGAGGGTTAGAGAGGTGCTGCTCGTACCCGTCTCAAGCATCTAGTCTGACGGCTGATCGCGATGTTGAGCGACTTACGAGGGGTTGCCTTGGGAAACGCACTCCAGCTTGAAGTACTGGCCCTCCTGGGGGACCGCAAGGGAGTTGATGATCTCGACACGGGGGGCGTCTGGTTCAGAGAGAGAAGGCACATATTTAGATATGTCATATCTTTTTGCTTGGATATTAATGAGTAATAAAGCCTGAAGTGGTGATTTACAAACCCAGTTCTATTCACTGACTCAGGTTTACATAACTCACTGCTCTCGAGGGGCTTTTGAGTCATTTGAGACATTGAGTCAGTCACTCAAGAGTGTGTGTGGACATCCGCAAGCGTACACAAGCTCCGCCCACTCAACCACAGTGACACGCTGTCTAGAGGACGAGTCACGCCGCTGGCCAATCAGGTTGCAGTCTGTCACGCCATTCTAGGCATCAGTGCCATGGATGTGACGCCGAACATAGATTGCAATTCGCTTTGCCACCACTAGGTACTAGAAAATCTTACATGCTGGGCTGCAATTGCCCGACATTCCGACAGGATGCAATAAAATAATAAAAAAAGCAAGAAATTATTTATGATGTTTCAAAACAGATAATAGCTATAAATGTGATACAACTGCTAGATTTGTCCTGTAAAATAATAATGAAAATTTTCAATTCTGAGCTGTAGCAAGGAAAATAAAATTCTGCAGCCAGGAACATGCACCTTTCATGCATCTTTCATTTCCCCTGATGTCCCTCTAAATTCTTCACATGTACGCTTGGGGATATGTGCTTGTCGGCCTCTGAGCGCGTGCGTGTGTGTGTGTGTGCGCGTGTGCGTGTGTGTACTCACAGTGGACCTCCAGCACTTCAGTGGCCTGCTGCGGTGTCTGCGTGAGGGCCACATGGTCCACTTTGCAGGTGTAGGCCACTCCATCATCATTTCTGTCCACATGCAGCTGCAGGGAGCTCCGTACCGTAAACGTCTTCCCGCTCGCGTTCACCTCTTTGGCACCTTCGGAGACAGTTGCATATTGTAAAGGATGTAGCACATTTATCTTGGCCACACACACACACACACACACACACACACACACACACACACACTGGCACACACTGGCACACATGGTGTTTCAGATGCATCCAGCAACACTCTGCGCTACAACAGCAAACCGACAGAGACGTTGTTAGGAAATAATGCATCATTCCAGCGAGAGCTTTGCAAAAAAAAAAGACAAAAAAAAAAAGTGAGAAGAAACACTGCACACCTGTCGCCTCTAGGTGGAGATCCAGCTGTCTGAGTTACCTTGATAAGGTGCCCATTTGCATTTTAACGCCTCCCTCTGACATTAAATCTGTCTCTGCCATGTCGTCGAGCACTGACTGAATCTGACCAAACAGTTTCAGGCACCGACTTCTTTCTTCAGTCCCACACAACATCCATTTCCAGCCTCGTTGGGACAACAAATAAAAATAAATAAATGAATGAAAAGGAAACCCTTGCCAAGGCCAATCAGGCTCTTGGCAGCAACTTCAATCAGCCTCACTGGAAAGCGTCATTATGCAAAGTCCGTGCAGCCTGTTTCCCCCAAAACACCTGCCTAATAATCCACACCAAACAGCTGATCCACCTCTCTGTGCATTTTAATAACCAGAAATTACCGCAGCGCTGGATCCTGACTCTTCATGGTTCTTTTTCAATGTTAAGTTTCATTTGCCTTCTTGATCATAGAAGCCCACAGAAGCCAAAAGAGATTCGCGACCTTCTCTCACATAAAAAAAAAAAAAAGAAAATACAACAAAATTCTGACCATCATTTTAAGGTCTTTGTCATCCATCACCTCCTGAAAGCAGCGATGCCTTGGAGTTGGACAGCTCCTGGTTAAACCATGAGGTCAGACAGTCGGCTTTCACACTGCTTACCTTTCCTTCCACTGTCTCCAACAGGCTAACTGGGAGCGTCAGCGTTTCCTCTGTTTTATTTTGCTTTCCTGTAAACTACGACTTCGCTTACAGTTTCTGCAGTCGGTGTTAGCGTTGATGTTGACTGCTACTGGTTGTTGCGCGACACCACGACAGTGTTGTGGAGTTCAGCGCACAGCAGAATCTCTTTCTGCTTTCATTCTGGCTCCCACAGGCCGCCTCCTCTGCATGCACTGCAACATGAGGAAGACTTTCGCAGTGGCTCAAACACTTGGCTGCACCTCTGTTTGCTTGGCTCTCACAGCATCCATAGGGTGGTGTGAACACCTTGCCAAGAAACAGAATGATGCTCAGACAGAAAAAACACACAAACAGAAACAAAAGAAGACAAAACATTTTCCTCTGCAGACCTTTTATCTCACTTCCTTCGCTCAACATTACTTGGAGTTCAGCAGAAGGTCGTCGTCCTCCATATTGATCGCAGCACAGACTCATACCAAAATAAACGAGGAGCGGTGGCTGTGCTCAGGTAGCAGACGACACTCGATGATTTCTGTCAATTATTTGCCTTTTTTTTCTCTCCACCTGTTCTGCGCGAACCCTCAGCCTACACACAAGACACAAAATGTTCTTCAAAAACTCTGAAACTGTTAAGTGGGCGTTGTGCGATGCAAATGACCACCCTGTTCCAGACATCAATTACTTTCCTTTTTCCCCCCCCCTGTAAGGCAGCAACCACAACAGTCTACCTGCCAGCGCTTTTCCCAACTTCACGCATCCACCTCCAAGAAAAAGCTACTCTTTCTCTCTCTCGCTCTCTGTCTCTCAGCCACATCTGTTCTCTGAGCCCTACGGAGGCGGCTCTCTCTCCTCACACGTGGCGCCAGGCAGCAAACGCTCTCAAAGTCATATCAAACATGTCCATCCGCACTCCTACAAGGTTTTTGTTCTCCAGAGCAGAAAAAAAGAACATTAATACACCGTTTTGGGGCCGGAACGGCTTATCTCAGCATTCAGGTGCTGCTTTGAGAAATGACGTCCCCCCAATTTTTCCCCCTACGCTCATCATAGAAAATTCAGGAAAGCACGAGTGTCTGCGTGCTCTCGTTCTGGTGACGGCTGCCTTTGTTTGTCTCTCCTACAGGGGCTGTTTACACTCCACATCCTTCTCTCCTCTGCGCTCATCCACTCCCGTGTTTCAGAGTATTCCCCCCCCCCAACACCCCCCGACCTCAATTGTGCCAGTCCACAATCCCGCTCAGTACCTCCCGCCAAAAAAAAACAACCAAAAAAAAAAAACCTGGGGGAGTGCGCCTGTCGCCCCCGAAAGATGAATGACTGACAGGTCTGCAGCGTTGGCAACGTCCACCCAATGGGAGCGAGCGGGGAGGAGAAATATACGTTGCTAGGTTTTTTTCCCCTCCCCCCCACAAGGAGAAAATAGCAGGAGACCACGGCGAGCGAGAGGGAGCGGTGAGGCCGAGAAGTGTCCGCCGCCACAGAACTGACACCGTGTGCAGTGTGCAAGCAGGATTGTGGGCGAGAGGCGTCGCAGCAACACGGCATCATCTGAATGTTTACTGCGCATGTTTTACTCCTCTCAGGTTAAAAAACTACGCGTGGAGCAGAAATACAGGTTGCAAGAAAGGTCACGAGTTTTGCGCTCGCGGGACTTCTGGCAGTGTTCAAACTCCGTACGAGATGTCGGGGAGCGGCTGGGTCCAAATCATTTACACCGACTCCGGAGGACAAACTGGCTCCCGTTGGTCCGGCGCCAAGCTTTATTTTATTTTAAATCACACAGCCGTTATCTGAATAAACTGAATAATTCAATTTGATTATGCTCACAAAGACTGGAATACAAGCACTCCAATCAGCATGACAGGCTCTCCTGCAGCGGCTAATCTCCACTCAGAGCTCCTCTATTTGTCACCGCCGGCTGGATTTCAACAAGGTTCCCTGTCAAAATTAGCCAAGACGCCGGCCAAACCAACTTTCTTTTTTGAGTCTGCTCGGCAATATAAGTGTCTGGTCCAATTCCCCCCCCCCTTCTTCTGCTTTTTCTTCCTTGTCTCACGGCAATTTGAAAGCACTCCGAGCGACTGATTGTCTCAGTGTAATTCTTGACAGAAGTGGCTGGCCGAGAAAGCGACGTGGCCCTTCAGAATCATGCTCAAAAACGCCATTATTGGGCTGAAAAGTTTCTATCATCCACTTTGAGCACATAATGGCAGGTGTCTCTGTCCGCAATGTGCCTTTAAAAATGTGCAAATCTGCGTCCACACTGTTATGCATTGTTTGTGCGTGCGTGGGTTAAAACCTTTTAAAAAGTGAGAATGGCTTTTAAATATCCAATCAGATCATAAGAACGGCTGAATTGAGCGTCAAGACTGAAACTCAGGCTTGTTTGTGGTTTATTTGACATTTTTACCACAATGTGTACAATTTAAAAAATACCCTAAAAATCTTAAAAATCTAATTTTGCGACATAAAAAGACAATTTGACCTAAACTATTTCTTCCGTCCCCACTCCCATCTCTTCATCATTTTTACAGCGTGGCAGTTTTTCCTTCTGCTGTCACGGCTGCTTTACCACAACTTCACTTTCAAGAAGCAAACAAATTATTGCTGCCAGTCTGACAATCAGCTTGACATGTTGCTTTGTTTGCCTCCCCCGCACGCTCACTCAAAATGACCAACCAGGTAAAAAAAAAAAGAAAAAAAAAAAGAAAAACAGAGAGAGAGGCGGAAAGAAAGAGCTAATGCCCCATTGTGTGTATCTGTTGATTTGTCTCAAAGCTTCCTGCTGCCGCTGTGCCTCTACCTGTCCCGCCTCTTCTTGAACAAAAGCCTGGCAGCGCTCTGGCTGCGGCCGTCGCACTGCTGTCTGTCTGTCTGTCTGCCTGTCTGTCTGCCTGCCAACAAGGTCCTCCCTCGTGTGCTGAGACAGACAGGACCTAAAAGGATTGGCAGCCAAAATGAAAGGGAATGAAAAAGATAATAAAGAAAATTCTTTTTTCTTTTTTTTTGCTGTTTTTATTTATTAATTTTTTTGGTTGGTGGCGTTTCACAGGAGCTTGAAGGAGGGCCAGCGGTGGACTGCCGAGGTTGCGGATAGACGTTGTGCTGCTTTAAGGCGCCACCTTGTTCCACCCTTGCAGGGACGGACACAGGGGTGAAACAAATGGGTTCTAATCCCCACACCCCCCACCTCACCCCTCTAACCCTCCCCAAGAACCTGGAACGCATGGTAGCCACCTGCAAGTCCAAGCACTGACTCTCTGAGCTGCTGCTATGGTGCGAATAAAAGCTTCTCCTCTACTCGTCCACTTCAGCTACGCCCACTGAGTGCCCGCCACTATTGCTCTTCACTTCCCTTCAAAAGCTCTTTTCCACGGCGATAATGACGACCACCTCATTCTGAAACCCTCCACCACCACCATCACCACCATAGCCAAGGACAATTACCTTAAAAAAAAGAAGAGAAAGGCTGTGCTATTGTTTTTAAAAAAAAGAAAAAAAAATGTTTCTCCGGCTGCTCATGCAACTTCTCAGCAAAAGAGGCCACAACCATCAACTGGAAATTCAGCGGCCTGAAATATCCCCAATGATGTCTGCAGCAATACTTCCTTGTCCTTCACAAAAAAAAAAGAAAGTCAAACAGATGTGACCGTGACCGGATCAGATTCAAATCCTAATGTCTTTTTTTTTTTTTTTTTTTAAAGCCCACCCTCCCACTCGGAATAAAGTCATCGCCTAACAGGGATGAAGCAATAAACCTTCGGTTTAGGTCAGACGGAGCGTTGATGCGCCAAACGTCCTCGTCCTTTATTGGGAATAAATATTCATTTCATCTCCTTCCGCCCGGCTTGGCTCGGCTCGGCTCGGCTCGGCTCTGCTCAGACCGGCCTTGGCGCCGATCCCTCCGCTCCAGCCGCGCGTAAACAAGTCCTCCAAGCGGCGATATTGGCGGAGGCCCCCCGCGGGTTGATGCACGTCACTGCCATGGAAATACATCATTCTGGGCGGAGGTGTAGAGACGCCGAATTCACACCACTCCATACGTCCAGCTCCCTCGCTCCCTCGCTGCGCACGCGTTTATGCAGATGCACGCACACAGGCGCGTGCACGGCGAGGGCGCCGGTGTCCGTTCGCTGCGGCGCCGACGGCTGATGGAACCGCCGTGTAATATAATCTCCCGCCTTCCCCCAGATCCCACACCAATATGTCACAATTGTCTTCTATTCCCAGCATGGTCACCCACAATCACACGGCTTTTCTGGCACAGCAGTCCCACACACACACACACACGCGCACGCGCGCATGCACGCACGCACGCACGCACTAGGACGCACGCCTGTGTGTCAACAGCGTGGCCCCCTGCACTCATGTTTATTGATTAGCTCCTCTTCAAGGAGACAGTGGGACTGCCGTGCACAGCTCCTCATTCAAATGCATCACATTTTTTTGCACCTTTAAACTCCTTCCAAGACGCAGATATTGAACCCCCCCTATCGAACGCACACACACACACACACACACACACACACACACCCACACACACACACTTCCGCGCGGCTTTTCTCGCCGGCCGTTGTAAACGTTTGCGATAAAGGCTTTTGGACGTCCCTTTATGCATCAGAAGATTCTCTCATTACTGACTTAAATAAAGTATACGGCTTAAAACTTCCTGGATTAGCTTTAGGGAGAAAAAATGCATTATGGCACTTCTTTGTTCTAAGCACTTAAAGAAACGATTTGCGCTGCGCTGACATTAAGCGTGAGGAAGCAGCTTATACCCGCCAGGCCTGCGCACCGCCGCGTATTTACACGCATATTGCAAATGCAAAAGCAGAACGCGACATCGCTTCTGAATGCAGCTGCGCTGTTAATCTGCAGTAATGATGAGGAACTGTTTTTTTTTTTTTTACCTAATTCGTCAAACTGACACTCCCGCCTCTCAACAACTCGGACTGATTGTGTGCAAATCGTCTCGCAGACTTTGTGGCTGCCGGGTAAAAATTCTCAGCAGAAAATAATAATTTATTTCCACAAGTGTGAGAGAGTGCGTGTCAATCAGGCAGCAGACAGCACAGGGCAGATTATTGTCTCTGCGCCGAGGCCTCCAGCACCAAACACCTCTGACTCGGCGACCGGCCGCGAGTGAGTAACAGACAAGCAGGTTGGCGGAAAAGACGAGGCGCCGATCACGAGATCAGCGACGGATTCACCTTTGACACCGGCAGCTGTTCCCACATTTATATGCTAATACGTACAGTCCCATATTATGTCTGTCTTTATAATAAAGCGGTGAGCGGGAAGAGGTCGGCCAGCAAGGGAGGCACACAACAGAGAAATAAAGGACGTGTGGAGGGGAAAAAGAGGTGGTGGGGGTGGTGTGTGTGTGTGTGGGGGGGGTTGTTGGACATATTTGATGATATTAAAGTTTTAACAGTATTCCAAAACTTATTTTTTTCCATAACAACATCTTCCTTAACTGATGTCACTTAAGCTGAATATCTGCTTAAGGGGGGGGGGGGTGTCGGGGGGGGGAGCATTGATTTGCTCTTATCCGCCTGCTGATCTGGACCCTGGGAAACCCTGACACCAGCTATCAGGCCGGCTGTCCGGGACTCACTGGCGCAGCGGAAGGATGTGAAGGCTGCTGACACTGAGGCGGCTTTTAGGGGGGATTCAGCCGAGAGCCGAGGAGAGCGGGGAGCGGGGGGGAAACCCCCCCCCACATCTGATCAAAAGTCTGGAGGATTCACCGCTAATCTGACGTGTGCACGAAAAATGTGGCAAAAAGGTTGCTGTCTGGAGTAGTCTGGAGAAACATCCTTTCCAAAAGAAAAGGCGGCAGCAGCAGACTTTTTTTTTTCATCTTTTCGAAAAAAGCTTTTATTCCAGCACATCCACGTAAAATCCTACGTGCGCCACAGAAAATGGTAAAAAAAAAAAAAAAACACAAACAAAAACAAAAACAAAAACCACCACCAAAAATCACTAAGAACTCAAAGATAAATTCTGTGTGGAGGTTTTTCAGCAGTGAACAATGCGGCAACATAAAGTCTACAGGATTGAGCCGAGTCGGGAAGATTCATGCTTGACCCTAATCGGGCAGCGGGTCCTCAGTGGGGCCCTGGCTTCAACCAACCGCTGCTCCACCTTCACCACCTCCACTACCTGTTAAGTTCTCTGGTAAATGAGGAGAACATTCTGCTCTGGCCAGATTTCCATCTGCATTACAGCCCCCCTCTCTCTCTCTTTCTCTCTCTCTCTCTCGCCCTCCCTCCCCCTCGGCCGCTGGGGCAAGATAATCACCGACCTTTCAGGAAACATGCTGGCTCTGCTAATTAGGGTGCGCATTTTTTTTTTCAGTTTATCGAGAAGAGCAACATGAGGCGGCTGGTCAGGGCTTTTCTTTTTTGCTTTATTTTTACGCTTGATGTGAAGCTGCCTGTTAGGTTGATATTTCATTTTATGGGAAAAACAGATGGAACACGAGGAAGTCTGGGCCGGAAGTGATGCACACTTTCCATCTCTGCACGCGTGTGGCTTTTCATTCCGGCTGAATTCCCCCAGAACGGCTCCACCTTACAAAGATCTGCTTTGCACAGCAGCCGGGTTCCCACAGTCAACCCTGTCACACGGCTTTCCCGTAAAGATACAACTCATTCTATCCGTGTCTGTGAGCTCAAAATCTCAAAATATTGTGCATTAAATCTATAATAGGACACTTAAAAAAAACATAAAAAAAAAAAAAATTAATTGCGCGATGGAAACAACGCTGTTGACACCGCAGGTCTTGAATGATGCAAATAAGCTGCTGACACACAGGAGTTAACATGCAAATATTATAAACTGTCCCTCATTAAAACTTTCTATACGCACGGAAATGAAGTCGTCGCGGCGTCTGCCTTTCCCATTTCAGCCGCATTATTCTTTTATTTTTTGAATAATTTTACTTTTACTTGAAACATGACTGAATTTAATTGAGCGTTTGCGACGTGCGGCAGTTGGCTGCTTCTTTCCTGCGACTGAGCCGCAGCGATGCTTTGGTTGTACAAAGATAATGAAAATTTCACTCTCAGAGAGAGAGAGCGAGAGAGAGGGCGAGCCAGCGAGCGAGAAAAAAACCCTGCTTTATTCGCATCTCTTTGTTTACACTTGCAGTCACTTAAATTAGAAAAGGGTGATTTGCATTTTGTTATCTTCTTTTAATTTGCTCTGTGAAACAGCAGAGCAGCCTCACCGTTAGCGCCTGTCGCTACGTCGGTCGATCCCGACGGAGTTCTTGCTTTATTTTAATACATTTTTTTTTTTTTTTTCATTTGACACAGATGATGTGCTTCTCACTTTCTAAAAAAAAAAAGAAAGAAAAAACCCATTTCATTATTTCATGCGCTGGCTCTCATCTCTTCAATATTCTGCCACGGTCTCCCCTGCTCTCCTGATCAAACAATTACGAAGCGGCTGCTTCATCAAGTCGAACAGAGACGGAGCAGGTTGGAAATTAGGTGTGCAGTCCAGTCAGCGAGTCGGTGTGATTCTATTTTTTATTTTTATTTTTTTAAGCCACTCCCTGATAACAGCGTGTGTGTTGTACCACAATCAGGGCCTGGAGACACGGTCCAAATCTGCAGCATTTTGTCTGGTTTCTTCGTCTTTGTCTGCTGTGACTCACCTTTGACCTCCTTCTCGTTCCTGAACCAGCGGAGGTCGGCGGCGGGCTTGCTGCCCTGAGTCATGCAGGTCAGAGTGATGTGGTCGCCCTCGATGGCGGGTTTCGTCGGGCCGTCGATCTCCGGCTTCGCTGGGACACCTGAGGGACGGAGGTGAAAATCAGCCTGATGGAGCTCATTAACATGCAGATGGTAAAAGCCCTCATGTGAAATTATCATTATCAGGCCTTTGTGGTGACTCCCCTCCAGCTATAGCGCCACATACTGGGGGATCACTGGAACGGACTGCAGGGGTGCACCTTTCCACATTCCCAAATGTCACCATTTCTCTGGA
Organism: Nelusetta ayraudi; assembly: GCF_046127955.1. Lineage (NCBI taxonomy): Eukaryota > Metazoa > Chordata > Actinopteri > Tetraodontiformes > Monacanthidae > Nelusetta > Nelusetta ayraudi. Next base: position 3,151,587 of record NW_027466083.1, read on the forward strand.
GTGTGTTTCTCAGAGTCTGCGGTCGACCGTTCTCACTCAAAACCGCTCCTGTCGCTTGAATCTACTTCCTCGTTAAGTGAATTCAGTTTTGATTTCAGTTTCATTTTGCAGGAGACTTAAAACAGAGGGCTAAATATGCTACTTTCAGGATCGGAATTTTGTATTCTCTTTTCATAATTGAGCTCGGGAAGAAGCGAGTATTGGAAATGGATGGGTGGATGGATGGTGTGCAACGAGGAAAAAATAAGGCTCCCATGCTGAGAGGTCTGACAGTCAATGCCATTGACTGACTTCAGCCTTCAGCACTTCCTGTAAAGGGCTATTAACAGACTTAAAGGTCTCCCTGCCGTTGCTTCCTCCTATTTTTTCCTCAAACCTCCGACAACGCACCTGCAGCTCGGCTGTCACAGTACGCCGAGATCCAATTAAACGCGACTCCAGTAATCTCGGCTTTCACGTGTTTTCCGCACAAGTGTCTCGAATGCACAGGGTTTAAAGTGCAAAGACTGTATGCTTTATATATCTGGTTAAGCAAGTTTGGTGGTGCATGCCTAAGTATTTGAGTAAGTGTTGCTCCATAGATGTTTTTTTCCCCCTCCTCCTCGCAGACCGAGTGAGAGCAGATCAAATACAATGTTCGTCTCTACAGTTACGTTCCCCCTGGGTGGCTACAGGCAGCAGCGCTTTAATCTTTCTATGTGTGTGTGTGTGTGTGTGTGTGTGTGTGCGTCTCAGAGCGAGTGAGCGCACGCATGGTGGGGACTGTCGAGCTTTCTCTGTTTGCATGGTGGGCTTGTGTGAGTGTGTTGGCACTGTGGCAAAAATAAAAATAAAAAAATAAAAACAAAACCTGGCCAGCGGAGGTCAGCCATTAGCATTTCAGACATGAGAGCAGGATTTTTAGTTCAATTCCT
>NW_027466083.1:3155000-3342500 GCF_046127955.1 Nelusetta ayraudi
ATATATATATATACATATATATATATATATATATACATATATATATATATATATATATATATATATATATATATATATACACATATATATATATATATATATACATATACATATACATATATATATATATACATGCAGCAACAGTAATTAAAGACACCCCTGTGACCACTGATGCTGAAAGAATGCACAATTAGATGCTGGGAGGTCAACATTCCACACCAAAGAGACGACAAATGCACAAAAAATAGGTTTGCACCTTTGAAGGAGAGGCCTGGTGGACTGTCGAGTGCGTCAAACAGTCCCTCTCTCAATGGTTTCCGTGCCCTTGGCTTGTGAAGAGACTCGTTCAGACTTTTAGTTTTCAGGTACGTCACGTGTCTCGTCTACAAACCCTTTTAATAATACAAGCAGCCAAGGCTACTTTGCTTTCACTTTCCATCAATGTCACTCGCTGCTCAGTGTGCCGCGCTCGTTACCTGCATTTGGCTGCAGCAGAGATGAGTCTTGATATAAGTGTATACATGTCTGTATTTTCTTGGACGTGAGTCCACGTTATTTCAAAATGTATGACTAAGCTAAATGCAGTGTTATAAAAAATAATTGTTATGCGTGCGCATACTGGTTATTTATGAACAATCGTACAAATCTGAGACTGACTACAAACATCTGAACAGTCAAGAACATTCTACTGATGTGTTGGATCACTCAGACTGCAACTCCAAATCAACATAACAATCAACTCGAAGCTGATTTCACCACAACCAGGAAGTGTCCCACCTGGCACGCTGACATGTTGACAGTAAGCAAGACAAAGAGTGCTATTTGTACAAAGTTTGGGTCGAATGTTTCTTTTCATGATGGTTGACAGGAACAAAAGGATTCACCTTAAAAGATTAAGTAATTGCCCTATTTGTCGTAGAACTGCACAGGAAGTTGATATGTCAGTGCTGCTGCCGGACTGCCGCTGCAGGAAGTTGATGTCGCCGGCGCAAGACGTCAGCGATTGTATGCATTTTCTTTCCGAAGTCTTGGCAGGAACAAGATGTCCAGAAGAAATGTCTTATCTTTAAAATATTTAATATATAAATAATAAAAATTGGAGGCGGTGGGTCTTACATTTGAGCGACAGAATCGAGGCCCGTAGCTACGGTTCAGCTACGGCTCGGCTATATTTACAGACGCCTGCCGCTATAATTTGTCAGCTGCTGCTAAACGTCGAGGCCCTTGAGGTGACCAAGGAAGCAGGTGTCAGGCGCAGACAGGTTGAATTCTCGCCGCGGCCTCTGTGTGTACACTGCTGCGGTGATCACACGCCTGACAAATACAGAGAAATGTCAGCCGGCGCCCTATCTGGTGTCAGGGGAAGGATAGCTTCGCCTTGCTGCTTCCGGGGGGCTAAAAACCTACAGCAAATGGCGACACGGCTCTAATCAGTTTGGCTAAACAGCAGCTGCTCTCTCTCGTTTATGACTGCATTTGTTCTGTACCTTTCCCTCCCTGGCAGCGCCGGTTATCTCCTGCGCACGCTGTGCCGAGAATGAGCAGCCGCGACAACGTTGATACGAGCACCAGACGTATCTGTCGGCCCGGCGCCGGTGACGGCCGTTCCGTTTCCAATTACACGCGTTTGCCAGCGCAAGATCAAGAAAAAAATTTAATTAAATAATGTCAAACAAATGAACATGAACAATGCTGCTAGCTGCTCTTAAAGCCTCTGAAGAAAACCAAGATGCGGCAAAGAGTTTATTTTATTTATTTTTGTTTTACTCGACTGGCTTTGGCAAGAGTGAATGGACGGCAGCAGCTAGCCTCACAGTAGCTACACATGGCTAATGTCGGCTATCACACCATCACTGAGCCTCAAGCTGTCGTATCATGGATGAACCAGCAGGAAAAAAAATGTGATAGGTTAAGTAATTTTGAAACGTGAAAGTGTTGCCCCCTTTGAAATGTATTTCTAAAGGCTCTTTACCGGACTGATACCAAAGACCTGACGTTAAGGACATGTTTGTGCCAGGTTAATGTGGGACACTCACACAGGTTATGTACAAAGAACAAATATCAGTCTGTGTGTTTTCTTGCCAGTCTGCTTCTCGTCCTGACAGACCTCGTCCTGTCAGCTTCTGCTGTTCAACTCTTGCCTTATTTGCTTTGGCCGAGGATTTGTGAGCTCAGGACAGAAAAAATATATAGTGTTGTGTCTGCGGCAGCTGCAACTGTTCTCCCCTCCTCTGCTGCTCTCAGCAACAGTAGGATGGAGGAGAAGTTTAGAGGAAGACGCTGGATATTCAGAGTGCTAATATGGTGAAGATGTAGTGTCCACAATAAAGAGCTGATTCTCACCTGCTCTGACAGTAAAATGGGCTGTGTGTGTCGATGAACTGAGGTAATAATAATAATAATAATGATAATAATAATAATAATAATAATAATAATAATAATAATAATAATAATAATTATGATGATGAAACTAGATGATCCTGGTGATCCAAGTCAGTCTTCTTGGATCATTCATCTGATCTTTAATTCGTAAAGCAATCAAGCTCATGGCGTCTTCTCTTCTGCCTAGTTCCGAGTGGCTTCAGGCAGAGATCAGTGCGGCTCGGTTGCCAAAAAGCGGGATCATCCTGATCCCCTTGAAAGTGAGGATTCAGACTGGATTTAGAAACATGAGGGGTATTTATCCATGAAATCATGTCTTAACTGCCATGGATACCACAAAACCCTCCAGAAGGCTGGAAAAAAGACAGCTTCTCAAGCCCCAATATGAATAACCAAAAAATAATTAGTTGACTAGTATTTCCTCCACCCTCTGAATATAACCGCAGGGGAAAAAAAGCAGAGGCAGAGTTTCCCCCTCTGGTTTGATCTTTTTCTTGGTGAAATTGGCTGCTGGTTTTAAAAGGCCCATGTTTGTGCCCATTTTCAGATCTTAATTTTTCACAGGTTCAACTTTATTTTTCACTACGGACTGAACTACAATGGTTTTGCACAATTAATTAGCCCAAAAGCTACATGGGTCTTGAGAGAAGAGCACAAAATAGCCCCTTTGTTTATAGCCTCCTGGTAAAATGGTGGTTTTTAACTCGGTGGCAAAACTTTGTTGAACCTTCAGCTTGTTTCTAAGGGCACAAAAACAGGGCAGGTGTGAAGAGGCCTCAGAGGGCAGAACCAAGACCTGGTTTGATGTTATCAGCAACCTGGGTCCAGTGCTGGTGGTCCCAGGTTAGTGATAAGGTAGACCTCATAGATTTCGAGACCTGCACTCTCTGAATAATGTAGCAAGCTGAAGGACGGACTTTTCTTATTGCGGGAACACATCTCACTCTGTTTCGTCTCGACATCTCTGTATTGTCTATTGCGATCTAAACTCCACTCTGCATGAACAGGCACAGGAGGTAAATGTATTTATGGCTGCTGCATCAGACTGCCGTCCATTAGGGACCATTAGCGCCGACGGCCTGGAACAAATCCATCAAAGACGGATTTACTGGCAACATCAAAGCGTGAAGGCTGACTTTTTAAACACGCAATATCCACCTATTGAATGCAAACCAGTTTTTCCTTCAAAAAAAACAAAACAAAAAACAAACAAAAAACATGAATTTGACTGATAATCTGCATCTAAAGGGAAAGCGGTCCGATAAAAAACATGAAGCGTTCCAGTGTTATCACAAAAACGTAACGTGATTAATGTAAAACAATTAATGAGCTTTTATTTTTGGATGAAAATGAATGACTCCGGAGCAGCAGTGGGCAGTTGGCAACCAGCTTGCCAGCAAAGAGCAAGGAAATAAGAAATACCGTAGAGATCGCAACATAAAAGTCTCCCGGTGGGAGTTTGGCCCCCCCCCAGCACGAAACACACTGCAAATGGATGCTCTGGTGTTGGCAGAATAAATAATCTGCTTAATCTAAGCAGTGTTTCATTTTCACGCCACAGAGAACAACACTACAACAATTTATCAAACTTCTTTCAGGGTGGTATTTGAAAATTGGGATTAATCGTGATCCGTCTGATTAAATGACTGTGATTAACTTGATTAAAAAAATTTAATCGACTGACATGAGGAGAAAAAAACACAATGACATCAATTGTGATCCTAATAGGATATATCAGGGAAGGAGCTGGAGATGAAGGGGGAAATAATCAGTGAACCATTAGCGAGCCAAAGACTAAAAAATATGTTTGCGTCACAGTTCTCACCCAGTGATTACAAGTCTTCATCAACTGCACAGCGGCAAATCTTTCCTCACCAAAACATGACTCTCAACTCTTTTTATTTTGTTCGGCAGCACTTTGATAATTATACGTTAGCTGCTCCTCCAAATTACAAGCCAAAGGCCGCGACCAGCCACGGTCGCAGTGCTAAACTGCAATCATTTCTAAATGATCTTTGTTTTTTCCCCTCTCAGACGACGTGACAGTTGGATCACTTCAATTCATTTCCATCCAAAAATTACACCATGATGCAGGATGCAAGACGAAGTCATCTGCGTCCAATAAATGACTTTTGCATTTCTATCACCTGTGTGCCTAACAACAACAACTGCTACTACTACAACAGCAACAACAGCAACAACAAACAGGGACATGATTTCCCCTTTTTTGCACCGATGGACCCCCAACAAAAAAAATTTAAAAAAATAGGCTTCAATTGCTCATGGTTCCTCATTCACCGGTGAGTTGAACAAAATAACTGAACAACACATCTGCGGCTGTGGAGAGATGCCACTTACACACGCGTGCGCACACACACAGACGCACGGCTGCATTTCCATGCGTGGCACGTGCACGCCTGCGTACGTCCAAATAAATTGGGTGCTCCTTGTCGTTTCCGCCGCCACCGCCGCCGCCATTAAAAGCAGCAGGTGAATAAACAAGGTGTGAGCGCGCCTGTGCCTGTTTGTGTGTCGGCGGGGTGAAGGTGCGTGTTTATGAAAGGTAATTACACTGCCGCATTAAAGATGTATTTACTGCGTGGATCTTTGCCAAACAGTCGAGACCCTATAAAGAAAAAGTCCCTCATTCACTCCACATTTGCTCAATTTGCTCCGCTGTTCTCCTCCTCTTCTTCCTCCTCCCTCCTTCCTTTTCCTTCTCTCCCTCCTCATTTTTCCTTTCCGCGCCCTTTTGCATCCCTCCCACTGGCCTCCTCCTCCTCCTCCTCCTCCCCCTCCTCCTCCCCCACCTCACCCTTCATCTATCCGCAGACAGAATGCATTAGTATAGAACCTTGGCAGGTGTTTGCTCATTCAAGTGACACAGTTTTATAATGAGAAAAGTGCAAATTTCAGAATATACATTCAGCCGCCTGCGCCTGGATATGACTGTTCTCTTTTCCTTGTCAACAACCCATCTGGGGACTTGAGTTCTGGTCCGTGTGTGTGTGTGTGTCAGGATAGAGAGAGGCCTCTGAATGCAATGTTTATCGAAAGCCTTAATGTGTATTCTATATCTCTGCCGTCCCTCACCCTCTATTACCTGTTCTATCTTTTCCTTCCGCCTTTTAAAAATGTGCCACACTCCATCCGGTATAATTGGCTTGTGGTGAATCTTCCTTCCAACTCCCCCCCCCCCCCCCCCCCCCCCCCCCGTGACAGGGATCATTTTATTTCATCAGTCTCAAGCTGTCACGCTGAGAGTTCAGTGGGACAGCCCGCCTCACTTCATTAAATGGAGGAGTGGGTCAGAGAGGAGGCAGCTGCGGCTGTAAACACCTCCCCTGGCTGCATTCTGCATAGGGGGAAAACATTTTTATAACCTTAATCTATAGCTTCAAAACTGAGTTTTACAATTCCCCAGAGTTGTTACGACGGGCATCCTGCAAAAAAAAAAAAAAAAAAAAAAGATTCAGTTTCTGTATAAAGGCTAAATAAAAAATAAATGGCACCGCTGGTGACCCAAAGAACTGCTGAAGAACCACTGCAGTGCTTCTGTGTGCATGATGTACTGTAACTTGCACTTCACGTAGCCTCATTAATTCGTATCAAATCACTTCATGGAAACGCGGTGCCGGCACTTCCACTCTTTTTGAGTCCTTCAAGTGAACGTTCAAAAGTTTACTCGACACTCTGTGGGAACGCAGGGAAAGACTGCTGCTCGTTCATCAGCAGCACCCAGGAATTTAAATTCCATCAGAGGATTTTACACCAAGTTTCTTTTCTTTTTTCCTCCAGAACTTTTTCCCACAAGGAGGAAAAAAAAAAAAGAAGAAAAAAATCAGGCCTGCCACTAAGTGTGAGCTAATTATTCCCTCTTGCCCGAGGTGCTTTACTCTGCATGCCGTCTATGACAAGTGCTGCTACTAATAACAGCAGTAATAACTGCATTTATTGCAGCACTTGACAATTTAGTTCAGTTTTTCCCCTCCCCTCTCCCTCGTCGCCCTGGCCTGCGTTTGAAAGCTGCGCTGAGGAGGAAACAAAGCTGACATTTGCCTGACACCTGGCGTCTCTGATCTGCGGGCGACACCCACGACGACGGCGGGAGATCTCACTCTTTCAATTAATACACCCATCTGTACCTGCACGCGCGGTGAAAACACGCCTAAGTGACAAGCAACACAGCAACAAGAAAAACCTTTGTTCCTCCCTTTAAAAGCTCCGGCGAACGCAGGAAGGGAGACGCAGACGAGTCAAGGTGAAAAGAAAGTTTTCTTGCATCTCTTTCCGAGGCTGAAAGCTCTCATAAAACGCCTCCTTAATTCCTCCACTTCATCCCCACCAAGGCCTGCCTCCTGCCATCATTTCTTTTCTTTTCTCCCCCCCCCCCCTCTTCCACTCTCGCCACCTCGTGTTTGATGGCCCTTGTCTCGGGGAGAAGAGCCGACTCGTTGGGGATCTTTGGAGATTTACAGTCAACTTTCTTCCATCAGCCAGGAACAGTGCACCAATCTTTGCAGCAATATGAAAGGATGTTTCGCAGAGGTGCTCTTCCAGGAAATAAAATGCAATAAAAATAATCATAAAAAAAACAGCTGTCTCCAAAGTTCCAAACTCCAGTCCAGTTTTTCTCGGGATGTGGGTGGGCAGGGAGGAGGAGTTTTTTGCGATCGGTAAGAATAATAATAAAATAAAATAAAATAAAATAAAATAAAATAAAATAAAATAAAAATAAAATAATCTGTCAGACATTTCTTATTTTGTTATTTACTTGGGGAAAACTTTTGAAAGCCTTTCCGCTAAATTTCTAGGAAGCAGGCATGCGCACATACACACACACACACACACACACACACACGCGCATTGGTGCTTTCATGCATTAATATAGCAGGTGGAATATCTGACATTTCAAATGCACACACTACGCTACAAGCTGTGAATTGATTCACACAGCTGAACGTCTGACGTCTGAGGACCTTCGTTTTTCGCAGCTTGGGGGCCCTGACAGCGAACAGCCGGCCCTCAGCTGTTCACCCGCTCACATTCATCTTAATGTGTAAACACAGTCAATCAGTCTGTGGAGGGACGCGCCGCTCAGGGAAGCATGCAAAAAGGGTTAAAACCAAAAAATAAATAAAAATAAAAAAAACAGAGGCTGCAGGGCGTGAAGCCTTTGTGCCCTTTGTGACATCACAAAGTGTTTATTTCCAGAAGTGTGCGTTTTGACCAACATTTTCTGCGGAGTTCACAGACAGACAAACGTATTTTTGATAGAGGACATCAGTAAGGGGCGTGGCTTTTCATACATATTGGCCTGTTGGAGGAGTTGTTAGGGAGCCAGCACTAGTGCGCTTCACCACAGTCAGCGGCTGGTGGTGGGCGTGTCTTCCTTTCAATAAAAACCTCAAATGCATTCGTGCCTGTTGAACCGTGACGCTGCAAATGCTAATACATTAAAATTCCCAACTCCTGCCACCAGACAGAACAAACAAGGTTGAAAGCGAACTGTGACACTCGTCGACCTGAAATCCATCGTGTGGTGGAGCGAATGGCAACCCGTGGAAAACAAACACTGGAGCGCCGGTTGTGCTGAGTAACTCAGTTAATTGTCACACCGCCGACAATGGGATCTTTTAACAGGCCTGCCAATTTAGCCTGGAAAGTCATTACAACATGGGAGCCTTTCCACCATTGAGCGGAATATAATGAATCATATGTAATTATGCCTCAACGTGAAAAAAAAAAAATCATCTCAATCCAGGAAAGAAAGCCATTAGTGTGTTACACTGAAAAATCAAAAAGAGCAATTTTACGGCGATATTAGACTCTTTAGGGCGGGAATCCCCTCTTGCCCACCCGCCGCTCGTCTCTGCCTCCTTGTGCAGAGGCAGTAAGTGATGGAAAGGACAAAATTGGCTACTTCTGGGGACAACGACTTAATACGGAATTCAAACAACCCTTCACGGCCGCTGGAGCACCTTGGAGAGGCGCGCGAGACAAGAGGCGCCTCGCGAAGCCACCCATCCCCCCCCGACCCTCTCACGCTGCTCGACACGGCATCTGCCGGGGCGAGGGAGATGGAGGGCTGAAGGCCGGCGCCATCAACGCCGCTGCCGCCTTTGAAAGAGCCAATACATTTATGCTAATTCCTGGCGGCTGGCTTTAACACAGGGTGTAAGTGACACTCTGGCTGCGGTGCACGGGCACACGCGGGCACATGTTGCCGGCACAGCCAGCCATCTGTTGAATTAGGGAACGATGCACATAAGCGGCTGCCTGCACTGAGGGACGTCTGCAGAATGAATCCATTATGCACGACACGGCGGAAGATCCACGGTTTCTGAGAATCGTAATTAGGCCACGATGAAGAGGTGGCACGGATGCATTTCTTTACCTTGATTTGATTGTTGATTTTCACAGTGTGTGTATGTGCATCCCATTTTTTTTTTTTTCCTTTTTGGCACCCACTTCAAACCGAAACATAAACAGGATGAGCTCTCACTTTATAATCAACAAGCAGAGTTCATAAGGAAAACTCCCCCCCCCCCCCCCCCCCACACACCCCCTCCCCAACCACTCCAAAGTTTGGCAAGCCTGTCCTCTTATTTTTAAGCAAGAGTGCTCACCCTAATCCCCATCTTTCTACTTCCTTTCCTCCTCCTACTCCCTCTTCATCTTCTTCTTCTTCTTCTTCTTCTTCTTCTTCTTCTTCTTCTTCTTCTTCTTCTTCTTCTTCTTCCCAAAAGGAAACAAGGAAAATTAATCTGAAACCGACTGTGCCCGCAGCCGGGAACGTCTTTCCGCTCTCACAGCGCCAGTGGCACGTTGGAAACGCTCGCCATCGCAGAGCTCCCATCAGCATATGCATCGCAATTTGCCATGTTCAGCAAGACAACTCCCACAGCACAAACACACACACACGCGCGCACACACACACACACACACACACACACACACACACACGGACAAAATCGCAAAGACCCAAACCAGCAATGCAATTCCGGGGCATCAGTCTTATCCCTTTTCGCTGTTTCTGATCCTACAAGGGTCCTTGGCAGCTTTTTCATTTCCAATCTCGGAGCTCTATAGTGGAAATGCCCTGATACAGACCCCCAGGCCTGACCCCTGGTGTGATATGGAATAACCTACAAAGAACATCAACTGTTCAATTTGATGTCAGAAGCAGCTTCTTCTTCTCCTTCTTCTTTTTTTTCTTCTACTTTTAAACGGCTGCTGTTTATGGAATACACGAATGAATGAATAAATAAGATAAATCAATCAATGAATAAACGGGAGGAGGGGGTCCGGCGGTAAGCGAAGATGTGAAAGGTTGAAAATTTAAATGCTTTGCTCATCACATGCATTTACTTACTGCAAGCATGCACGCACGCACACGCACACGCACACGCACACGCACACGCACACGCACACGCACACGCACACACGGCAGACAGACAGCAGCAGCGCCTGGACGGCGAGGACGCGGCGAGCTCCCCCACGGGCGGAGGGATAATGGAAGAAGACTGTGTAAATCCCACATGTGCTTAATCCAGACACTTACAAGAGCGTGTGATTCATACTCTATTACACTCCACTAATAATACGGCGGAGAGACGCGCTGGGTGCAATCATTTCGGCGGCCGCGGATCAACAAAATAACAGCCGTGAATCGTCTTTATGAGGGGGGAGCTGCTGCTGCTGCTGCTGCTGCTGCTGCTGCTGCTGCTGCTGTGGAGGGTCACGCATAAACACTTTGCACTTATTAGCTATTAAAACACACCAGCGTTCAAGTGGATCCCCGCCTTGTGTAGTGCGGCACACACGCACGTGCGTGTGAGTGCTAGTTAATGTGTGCAAAGGGGACACAGGTTTGCACTAAAAGGTGTCTTTTTTTTCTCTTTTCTGCAGAACTGTCTCACGTCCGCAGTCTCTCCGGGCTGCTTCTTTCTGAAACAAAGGACTTTCATTGCGTTGACGAGAAGCAAAAATGGAAATTTTTGTTGGTGTCACTAAGCGCTCATAAAAAAAATGAGTTAACAAAAAAAAAGAAATCCATCCTAGCTGCAGCAGGTCCTTGTGGGTCTTTTGTTTATCAATCCATCTGTTTGATTATTTCTTTTCCCTCTTAGACAAATAAAAATGTTGGTTCCGCCTACATGTTGATCCCACACCCCCACCCCACCAACACACACACACACACACACCACACACACACACACACACACACACACACACACACACACTGGTTAAGCAGCGCCGAGCAATTTGTTTTGCGAATAAAGACAAGAGAGAAATTAAATCAGCCAGAATCAAGATGTTTGGGGAGTCTGCGGATATTTTAGACGTATCTCAATAATGTTTTTAGCGGCAATATTAATCCTTTCATAGAAAATCGGATCTCATCACAGAGGCAGTTTGACAAAACACATTTAACCAGCTGCTTTATCAGATGGCGGAGGGGAGCGGCCCTTGTGTTTGAGCAGCAGAAATGAGAAAATGATCACTTGACATTCTGTTTCAACCTGCCAACACCGAAAAGTCATGACTATTCACGAGCTCTGACCTTCGGTGTTAATATTTCACATTATCGTACACATCAGCGCACGTCCTAGCTATTAAATTTGCATCACAACACGCGGAAGTGGCTCCTTTGATTATAAACAGCCAATTATTGGATGCTCTGATGCCATCAATTTTTTACACAAGGCCATAAAGCCGCTCCATCCACGACTCGGGTGATTGGCTTTGTTGTCTTAGCTCAAATTGAATTCACGCTGCGCTGTGTGTGCTGCAGGCAGTGCGAGTTAAGTAGCAGTATGACTGCGGTGAAGGTCACCCACGCGGTGAGGGGCGAAGTGGTGGTGGTAGTGGAGGGGAGTGGAGGAGGAGGGCGGGGGGTGATTCAGAGAGCGGAGTCGACTCCCTCTGAAGATCCTGCACGAATAAAAATAACATTTGCTACATGGAGAAGCGGGTATATGGGTTTATCAACGGCCACCTCCAGGTGTTGATTCATGATTTTTACTTGGGTCCTCAGGTGAAGGCACCGGGTGTACAGCACCTGTGATTGGTGTGGGCCTGATGAAGGGAGGGCGGCGCCCCGCTGGTTGAGCTGATGGTGCTTCTACAGCTGTAAGTGAGAGATCTGCCCATGCAAGCGGAAGCTCTTTGTTTCTCAGTCATGGACACATTCAGTCTTGTACAGCAGTCAGGAACTTGTATGTTGAATGTGGCGATGTCAATATAAACCACCACCACCACCACCTGACCACAACTGATTTATTGACAAAGAACCAACTTGGTTGTCGCTTGCCAATACTTCAATGACCCCTACAATCTTTGGCCGTCTTCATCCGTCATTTATTCTACATTGCATTAGCTAGCGTGTCCATGGGTTGCAGCCATCTAAAGCTTTATTATGGTTTGTCAAACATATCACAAAAAAATAAATAAATAACGGATGGTACAGTGAATATAATACAGGTGCAACAACAGAATGCACCGACTGTGCCGATTGCGCCTATTTCTCAATTTGCAGAGGGGAGGATTTCCAAACATGCATCATTTTCTCGGTGGACAAGGGGAAAAAATAATAACAACAACAACACAAAGCAGATGATCTGGGCGACGTGCACAAATGAAGACTAATACTCAGACGCATTTCACATCACAGCCAAACACACACTTCCAACTCACCTTTCTTATCCCCAAAAAAGAGGGTCTGCTGTGCTGGGTTTGACCACTGGAGGGAGGTGTTGTCATTGTACTCCACGCGGCAGGTCATGTTCACCGTCCCGCCCTCTGTCACCGTCATGTTCTGAACCAGCGGGTACTGGCCGCTGACGCCTGCAACGTGACGCACAAGAGAGAGAGAGAGAGAGAGAGAGATGGGTGTGAGGAGACGGACCTGCCTCGGTGGGGGAGCAAAAAGGGAAGTACTTGCAGAATAAGTGAGCTTCCTGCAAAACCTGGGCTGCTTAAATATTTTTTCTCAGTGCTCTTAATGAGATGTCTAATCTGAATCTTATTTAAAAGTAAATGGACTAGTCAACCAATCACCGCTGTGCACTAAATTGGAACCCAACACTGAAAACGCAGGGGGTCTTTGTCCTGCGGCAGCCCCCTACTAACGCCCTCCTCCCCCAACACACACACACACACACACACACACACACACACACACACACCACCACTGTTGAGGGAAGAGCAATTAAAAAACACTCTCCGTGGACTTGCGTGCATGTAGGTGCGTGCGCCCAGCGAGCGGCACTCAACGCCGTTACATAATTCCGTCTAGGTTTGGGGTTCAGCACCAAGGACAGCTCCCCCCTCCTCACCACTGGCTCACTGATGACTGGCTGCCACTTCTCAGCACCACGGACAGCACCAGCCCCCGTGAGTCTGTGTGTGTGTGTGTGTGTGTGTGTGTGTGTGTGTGTGTGTGTGTGTGTGTGTGTGTGTGTTAGCTGTGTGAGGGAAGCTGTAAGCGAGTAAACAATAATAACCATAAATCTATTCCTGTCGCCGTCCCCAGAGGACGGGTTTTAAAGATGGTGTGAATAAAGGCTTAGGTTGGAAAGATTATTCATCCTCGACTAACTCTCCCATCTTAAACCGGCAGCCCCTAACCTCGCCAACAGGGAGAAGGAAAAAGGAGGTTGGCAACAAACATAAAGGAAGAACGCTGTTCGGAATATAAAAAAAAAAAAAAAAAAAAAAAAAAAAGCGCTCTGAAAGTCGTTTTTCGGTGACATTTTATCTCAAACACATCACCGAAGTCTATCTCATAAACCTCGCGAGCATCTAATAAATGAAGTGTTTTCAGTCGTTTTTGACATTGCACAGGATTCTGCAACCCGTGACTACATCAGGTGGCAACTGCTGCAAGCAGACCTTAAAGGCCAAATGTTTCAGATTTTTGTAGCACACTTCAAAGAAAAACACAGATGCCTTTTTTTGAATCATGTGAAGCCTTATGCACACAGACTTATGCACCAGCTTCACATACACGACATAATGCCATCAGACTGGCAGGTTGAATGACTCAATGACTGCAGCATCATTGGAAAATTCCAGCAGGAACAACACACCTGCTGTTAGTCCCTGTTTTCTGATGTTCCACTTGATTTGACGCCTTTTCCAAAAGCTGTGGTATTAAAATCAAGACACCTCAAGCGGATCCACATTCCCGGTGACTGTGAATACACGGCACATCATGGCCGCCTCATTACAAGTGCAGATTTAAAAAACAACAACCGTGGACCGTGTCCACTGTTCAACCGTGGAGCGCTAGCCACTGGCTGAATAGAATCCGATTGGCTGACAAGAACACAACAGACGGAGACTTCATCCAATCACCTTTCATGGCTTTTCTTCACAACCTTTTTTGGTCTCCTTACCAGGTGGACGCTTAAAATAAACGCAGTTAATTCAGAAAACCTTCCAGCTGGTGCTCCAGGTGACTTTATCCTATTCATTTGTTTATTTATTTATTTTCAGACACCTCTCATGTGTTTAGGCTCTTTCAACCAGAAGGTGCTTTGTTTACTTTTGCATGGTGGGCAACATAAACAAGATCCTGATCAGAGGTGGTGGTGATGATGGTGGAGTGGCGGTGGGCTGTTCCTGCGGGGTTAGAGGCTGAGGAGAGACCCCTCCACAGGACGAGTGGAGTGGAGGATGAGCCAAGGAGACGGTGAAGGGGAGGCGGTGGGAGCTGAGTCAAGGAGCACGGGTCATTTCCAGCGTTGATTAAGGCCTCCTGGGGTTAATCATGCGTGTGAGAGATAGAGAGGTGAGCGAGGAGGCAAACGCAGGGAGAGAAAAAACCTGGATGGCAGCCACGGCGAGGCTGGGAGGATGTTTTATTCATGAAAGTTTTGCATGAGGCATGATCTGCCAATGATTCACCGTCCTCCCGCGCCCACCCTTCTCGCCCTTTATTGCCTCCTTTTCTCCAAATCACTTTGTTTTACCTCACTCTGCGGAGAGGCTGCGTGACACTCGGACGCTCGTGGAACGATTTAAAGTTTCTCAAACGTTGTGCGACACAGGGAGACATTTAAGCGAGTTAGCTGTGTGCGACGTCGCCCGTTTGCTTTTCGATGCAAGCGGCAGGGAAAATCAAGGGTTTCAAAAAAAGTGAAATAAAAGAAAAAAACATTTGGAAAATCAAAGCCAAAGCAACACTGAAACACAGACCTCCTGCTTATTTTGTAAGAGATTTCTCGTTTGCAGTAAACATTTGTACAAATCAATAGAACTATTGAAAACCAATGCACACTCCCATCTAAGTTCTGACCCTGATTCCATCCATCCAAAGCTCTTTGTTTTGGCACTAAGCATTGTTTAAACGTGTCTTGCTTCAGATCAGTATTTGGACCCACATTGCTTGTGAATCTGCACAGCCTGACATATCTACTGTATCTATCTATCTATCTATCTATCTATCTGTCTGTCTGTCTATCTATCTATCTATCTGAGCAGATCTTTAGCCAAAACTCTAGACCAGGGTTCTAAGGGCAGAAGCAGTCGACCAAAACACCAGAAACATGATGCTACATGTGATCATTTGATAAAACACAGCAATTAAATCATAGCAACTGGGAAAATCAAAAAAACGAAAAACATTACACTGTTAGATAAAAGCCTCGATACTGTTGGTTGTATTGACCGTGTAACACCTTTAATGAACGACGCTAGATAAAAACAGGAACCACCGCCACAAACTAACTTGAAGAGAGAGCATCACAGTGTCCTCCGTCCACTCCGCCTGCTCTCCTCTCCTGCGGCCCGCCGCCTACGCTGGGTGATTAAAGTCCGGGGATTCCTGTGCTTAAGCCCTGCGTCGGCGTCCACCGCCGCACAGCCTGCTGGGACTGCAGGGGCCGGCGGAGCCTCGGTGATGGTTATATTAGAACAGTGCGGCGCTCTGTGCGCCTAATTGGCCGACGGAGAAGGTTTTCCCTCTCCTTCCCTGCGGCCACCCAGACCTGATTTTAATGTATCTCCTGAGGAAAGGAGGCAGCTGTTCTTTCCTGATTTCCATGTCTAAATTTAGGCCCTCTCCTCGCATCCCCCCGCTCCTCACGTCGCCTTCCCCTACTTTTGCCTTCTTCCTCACTTCCATATTCACTTCCCTCCTCCTCCTCCTCTGTATTCTTCCTGCCTTTATGTGTCATGTTCCCTCCTCCAATTGATCCCTGAAGGGTGGCATTTCCACTTTCTCACTCTCTTATTTTCATATTCTGCCGCCCTCCTCATGCTCCCGGGGTCTTTTAGATTTATCTTGATCCAGCCTCCTCGCCGCGCCGTCTCCACCACGCCGCTGCCTCCCACCGGCTGGGGGGTCACTTTAATTGCCCTCCACCTTGACTGACACGCCGGGTCGCCGCGTGCCAAAAAAACACAATGAAATTAGCGCCGCTGCATTCAGCCCGAGCTCGGGAAAAGTGGCAAACCGCGGTTCCCGAACGAATAGAAAATCATTATTTCCTCTGGAGGAACGCTGAACAATCCGGTGCTCAATTTTCACCCTTCACCCTTCGCACAGCTGTCTCCCAGGATGAGCTGAATCTTAATTTCGAGTGAGACCACTCCACACACTCCGGGCCCCTCCCCTCCCCACCACCACTAGTGTATTCACTGGCTAATAATCACAGCTGAGGGCAATGCTTTCAGGGAATCATGTGGACTCCCGGATCCTGGCACGCTGTGAAGGCGTCGGCTCTCTGTAGAGCTGGAGAGACCTGGCGCCGCTCTCCCGCAGTCGGCCGAGAAACAGGAACGCACGTCACAGCAGCTCCGGAACAAAACGCAAAACAAGAAATACTGATTAAAGATGCTTCCCGTCTGCTCTCGGACATGACCTTTCAGGTCCAGAGCAGCTGAGTCGACTAACCTTTCTTATTTAGGAATTCGAGCAGCGCACAGAGAGAGGAGAGGGCGGGAGTAACAGGGGAGGGAGGAATGGAGGGATGGAGGGAGGAGAGAGAGAGAGGCCGGTCGGCAGACAGACAGACAGCCCGCAGCTACTGACCTTTACAGCAGGGCCAGAGCACATCGGAGCTGTAGAGACGTGATGTATGGGCCGGCAGTGGAGGCCAGCTCACAGTTTTGATTAGTTGATTTCACCTTTGAAGCCAGTCGAATGTATCTGATGAAAGCAGCAGACTCGCTATTTTCACCAGCGTACGGGTCTGGGCTTCAAGGTGGCATCGTTTCTGTCTGGGCCTGTACTTTCTGAGAAATGCTTGTGCTTTCTGTCAGAATAAGCTTTAAATGTGTCGGCATTCCTGTGAGATCCTGTGCAACACTGCAGGATCGGTGGCTGGAATACCTCCTAGCATCCTGTACACTTAACTTCTAGTAGTGCTATTAGTTACTAGTTTTTTAAAAATGTAAAGTTGGAAAATATGGAGACAATGAAAGTGTGTTTAGGTGTCTGGCACCAATAATAATCTGATAAAAGAAAATGCAACTCATGAGGGCGACTAAATGTGTTCCTTGAAGGAGCACTCATTCAGAAACCAGACGAGATGGAGTACGAACCGTGATGAAATGTAGTAGCCTTCAATGTTAGCGCTGCTCCAGAAACAACAACAACAACTAGCACCACAAATATTGAGGCTTCTGCTGATGACCATGCCACGTCTTTGAAGTCAGATCTTTAAAGAAACGACAACAGCCAATCAGGGAGCAAGCTGGCTGAGGACACAAGCACGACTAACAAACAAGATGTCCAGACTCTGGTGCTAGGTTGCACCAAAGAGCATCTCGCTCACCAAACTGTCAGCACACACAGTGAAACCTGCTAATAACTCTGTCAATAATAAAACTGACATCAACTCATCTGAACCCTCAGCCACTCTCATTGAGAAATCTCACACTAACATGCAGCAAAGTGTCAGCTTCCCTCGGGCGGAGAGAAGGTTTCGGAGGCGATTTGGTCCTGACGGGTGAGGATCTTTAAGGCAGCACGGGGTGGGGGTGGGGGTTGGGAGGGGTTGTCTGGATGGAGGCTCCTCAGACGGAGTGATTCACTGTGTCAGCCAGCAGGGAGGCCTGCTGATTGGAGAGACCGCGCAAGGTCAAGAGTTTGATCATCTGAAGAGCGGCTGCGAATATATCAAACAAGTCAGGTGTCCTCGAGTCAGAAGAGAGGAAAGAAACTTTAACCAATGAGGACAAACGAACGGAAAAAAGAAAATCCTTGTTCGTTTCGAGCTCGGTGAAGAATCTCTGGAGCAAAAACTCGGTGCTCACTTCCACGCCTTGTTTTTCTGGGCAGCAGAATGTTGTGGGGGAACTTCTTGGAAGAGACGCTCGCATGTTGGAGAAGCGCGTCGCCGCCGCCGCCTGCCCTCGCCGCAGGCCTCTCCCTCTGACTGTGAACAGTTTTCACACAAACACCTCGCCTTCTCCTCCGAGGGAACATGTTACATACCAGAGGGTGTGCACACTGTGTACTGGATACAGTAGATAATCAAACAGCGATTGGAAATCGTTACATTCATATTGCAAAAGAAAATTGACTGGCTTTTAAAATGAAGGGCAAAAAAAAGGAAGAGCCAGGTCAAAAGCAGAACTTTCCAGTGAAATCCAGATAGTTTGTTTTTCCAGTCTGAAGTGAAGACTGTAACTAAAAAAAAAAGAAAGAAAAAAACCCCAAAATAAATTAATTCAATTACAAGACGCAGCAGCCTGGCTGCATCCTCAATAATCGTGGATGACCTTTAGAATAAACAGGCGGAAGAATCCTCATCGCTCACATTGTTATTCTGCGAACAGCGTCCTCGGCTTCGCGCACGTCGTGTGAGCTCGTCAGCGGATTTGTCGGCGTCGGCGCCCGTTCCCAACCCCCGCCTCGCCTTTTTTTTTTCTCCTTTGTTGTTTTGTTTTATTTTCTGACAGTGATGAGATGCCCGCTGCGAGCCAACCCAACTAAGAAGAAGAAGAAGAAGAAGAAGAAAAAAAAAGCTCTCAAGAGGGTGGAGCCGCACTTTTGTATTCAGCGCGGGCCGAACACAAGCACCTCAGGACGGACACATTTCTGATCTGGAGATGTGAAATTAATTATCCGGCAGCGGAGAGGGACGACGGCGCCGCTGTCATTAAAACATGCAGCAATTAGAGCGAGCCGGCACCGAGCCGGGGGCGCGGGGGTGGCATCACCGAGAACGATGGGGGGCCAGCAACCGAGGCGAAAGAGGAAGATCTCGCCCGGCTTTGTGTTTTTTTTCCTCGAGCGGCTGTAGGATTTTAAGATTTTTATTGTTTTGTTTTTTTCCCGCTTGCGTCCTCGGTGTGAGAGGTGTGAACAGGGAGTCTGAGTGCAGAGCAGCTCCGAGCAGCAAAACAGCGCGAGGAAGCTCGGCTGCTTCAGCGGTTTGAGAAGGAATAGAAAAAGAAACAACTACGAAAAACTGCCACCACTGAACTTTTTGATGTGGGAGCAAATTTTTTTCTTTTCTTTTTGAAATCTATTAATTTAAAATCCTGGAGCCTGTTTTTTAGAAAACGGACGACAGACCGAGCCGCCTGCCCGCCCCCCCCCGATGTTCAGCCACATCTAGGCAACAGACTTGCGGCCAGCGGCCGGAGTTCAGCTCTGATCGGGTGATTCTCTCCCGGAGCCGCCGAGGCCAGACGTCTCATGGCGGGAGCATCGCCTCGCATTAATTAACACTCGATGCTTCCCGCTTTTTCTTCTGAGGGGAGTGAAAAGAAGAAACCAAAGGGGAAGGTTTCCGTAGCGGCCGCTGTAAATGAGCCTTCCTGTTTCTCACAGAAACATGTGAGAGGCCTGATTTTGTGAGCAGGTGCGAGAGCTTCCCGCGTGCCACCTGGTGCACATTTCATTAAGGTGTCGTCGCTTCGCTTCGTCGTATCTTAGAGTTTGCAAAAGCAAAAGCAAAAGCAAAAAAAAAAGCTTGGTGGTCTTCGCCTCCAGCTTCCGCAAGGACCGCACAGACGGCGAGGAAGGAGGCCAAAGAGAGAGCGAGAGAGAGAGAAATCTCAGCAGCCGTCCACACAGTTTTTCCGGCACGCTGGCTCGGTTAAGTAAAATGTCACGGCAGCGTGAGGTTGGCGCAATTTAGATTTATCGTGCAAAATTCTCTCCTCACTCTTCTCTTCTAATCGCGGTGAAGGAAGCCGCACCGTCGTCGTCGCCTCTCACGCTGAGCGCAGACGAGGGCGGCGCTCCGGAGGGAAATCAGACTAATCGCTGCTGAAACCAGAGTTCCGATTCTGCCTCCACCGAGGAGCCACAGTGTGATTTCCTAATGCGCAGCAACGTGTTGGCAGACGCTGTTCATTTCAGAGGGATGCGAAGCGGGAGGGGGGCGGGGGGAGGTCTCCACTTCCAACCTCGAGGGACACCAGCAAGATTCAGACAGATACTTAAAAAACACAGCTCCTTGTGTGTGTGTGTGTGTGTGTCTGTGTGTGTGTGTATGTGTGTCTGTCTGTGTGTCTGTGTGTGTGTGTGTGTGTGTGTGTGTGTGTGTGTGTCAGTGTGGCTCTTCCTGAAGCTGAAGATCTGGGCTCAAAGCTTTTGCTTCAACTGGTCTCTCAAAGGTTCGTGATCCACCGCATCACTCAGGAACATTTGGGATGAGTTCCTCCAGAAAACAAGAGTGCGTCTGGGATCTGAACCACACTGTGTGGTTCTTTTCCAGAAGGAACGACTCTGGGGCTCCACTTCAATAAGTTCAATATGACAGAATCCATGTGTGTCGCTACAGTCTCAATGTCTGTCGCCTGCAAGGCTCCACGCAGGTTGGGCTAACTGTCTGAACAGCTCCTCCCCTGTGGAAACACATATCGCCCCCTGCTGGTAAATAAGGTTCAACTCAAAAGCCAAAACTGTGTTTTGTTTTTTTTTTGTTTTTTTTCTGAGTGCGGTCGTCTGCGCTGCGCAGCAGCCGTGCAATACTGTGTATCTGCATTGAGTTTAATAAGGCCCTTCGTCATGCTCATTTACAGGCCTGGCAGCGACGCCATTATGTTGTCACATTTGCCCAAAATAACCATGATTTAATCTCACTCCAGGGGGAAAAAAGGGAAGGAAAGAGGGAAAAGGGAAACGAGGCAGGTGTATTAATCGTTGCGGTGTGTGTACAGTAATTGGCTGCTCACACACATCTGTCCTGTTCTTATGCAGAAGTGCGCGTGCGCACACACACACACACACACACACTCACCCAAACGCAGGCGAACCGACGCTCTGAGGTGAACGGAGCCTTTATCAAGGCACCGATCAGCATGAATCTTATCAGTCCCTGTTATGTTTGCCTTGCAACAAAAAAAAAAAAAGGTGGTGGGGGGTGGGGGGGCAGTGTGAGAGGCAGGTGGGAAACATGTGCTTGACTTTAATCTATGCCCGCCCATTAAGCAGCTGATGGATTTTCTATACTGCCATGGTGAGATAGAAGTGGACGACAGCCAGGTGAGGGCGGCGTTTAAAGGGAAGGGTGTGTGTGTGTGTGTGTGTGTGTGTGTGTGTGTGTGTGGGAAGGGGGGATGAGGAAGGAGATGGAGATGTTAAACACATGCAGAGGGAACAGGAGCCCAGGAGGGACACCAGCCAGAGGCAGTGAAGGCGGTGGGCGTGGCCTGAGAGGAGCGGAGGGAGGAGGAAACAGGCTGTTTAATTGCGACGAGCTGCCAGCGTCGCTCGGGGGGCCGCGTGGAAAACAACATTTTACTTGTTGTCTGTTTGCGGGGGAAAAACAACAGGTTAATCACAGAGGGCCAGCGCGGTTATTAAACAGAGAGCCGGCTTCCTGCTGCAGCGGCGGCGGCGGCGGCCGGTAAACATCCATTTTAAAAGCGCCGGCCCCCTGCGAGAGGATTGGCCGCGCGGAAAAAATGGATGAGAGCTGATGAACACAAACAACGGAGGAGCCGGCGGCCGTCCCGGGGGAGCGCCGTCGTATCCACAGGATGCGCACGTGTGAAACTATTTCCTCCACGTTTCCTTCATTTAAAAACCTGCAGCAGCTCTCATGCTTCAGGCTTGCCGTCAGTGCTTTTGCTTTTGTGCAGATTTTATTTTTTCAAATTTCGGAGTAGATGGAAAAGGTTTTGGTCGGCCTGCCACACGTATGTGTGTGTGTGTGTGTGTGTGTGTGTGTGTGTTTTGTTTTTTGGCTACCAAACAAAATATATATATATTTTTTTTCTCGTCAAATTTAGATCACTTATCTTTTTCTTTAAAAAAAAACCCAAAAAAACAAACCAAACAAAAACTGCTCCCTAAAAGGAAAAAAAAGGTTTTTAATAACCCTTTCAAAAGACAGAATGACTGATATGATTGACCATTTTTCTGGTCAGCTGCCACTGATTCTAACTTCCTCAGATTTTTTTTTTCCCTTTCTGGGCTGCTGTTTCCACCCGATGCACGAAGAAAAGCCCTCGGCTCGGAATGAAAAGTGCACCCTGGTCGGCCGTGTACGTCGGCCACACGGGGCGGGTCAAACTGGCCGCAGCGCTGGTCACAGCCGGCTGCCTTTGTGCCGTTTAAGACGGCATATTTACTGAAGCACACACGGCTGAATGGAATCAGGTTATCGCCTCTCAGATCAACAGTTTGCCTCGGCGCTGCATCCCCACCGATCTATAATCCACTCTCACTGCCAGCCCACACACACACACACACACACACGGACGCTCGCACACACACACACACACACACACATGAGGCATGATGGAGAAGATTTTGATCACTGTAATTTACTGCCACCTTCCCAGACTCTGCCAGTGGTAAAGGGCACAATCACAGAGTTAAACACTCAATTATTAATCTGATGACCTCAGACTGTCGTCTTCAGGGTTTATGAGCTTGAATAATTTACTGGCAAATATGAAAGCGGCCCTATCAATGGATGCTGGCAGACGGATGAGCTTTCTGTTGTGGGAGAAAAAGGAAATGGAAAAAGCGGGCGCTTTCACACACACACGCACACACACACACACACACACACACACACACACACACACACACACACACACACACGCACGCACACACACACTGAATGGCAGCCATCAAAAACTGTTTTCTGCAATTTTTGGCAGGGGCAAGTTAACACTGTGCGGTGCAGCTTTGTGTGCTCTCCTGTCTTTCTTTTTTTTCTGGTGGGAGGGTTTGGGGGGTGTAGGAGGGGCAGTAAAATCCAATTTGAACTTGACAGCACAGCGAAATACTATTGCAAGGAAGAACTGACTGGCACACTAAACAGTCAGGCTGTTTGGGATCCAACACAAAGATGACGTGGGAATAAAAGCAAACATGATTCTCTCTCTCTGGGTTTTTTTGGTTTTCTTTTGGGTTTTTTTTTTTGCACTGCGCTGAGCGGGAGAAGCAGGGAAGCGGCAGGCCGAGAACTCACCTCGAACTTTGCCCTTAGAGACCACCACTGGAGTCCCCCGAGCAGAGGAGAGAGTTGGGGTGGGCGGCCAGAGGAGAAGGCAGATGCCAGAGAAAGAGCGGCGGAAAGAGAGGGAAAGAGAAGAGAAGACAGAGCATCGGATTAGAAAACTCCCGGAGAAGCAGCGGCGAGCGGCCGTGCACGAGGCGCCGCCGCCGCTGCCGCTACCGTCTTTATCTGCCGTGTCAATCACTGGAGGGGAAGCTGGTGGGGGGTAGGGGTCGGGGGGGTGGGGAGTAGTAGGGAGGGACAGAAACTGTTCAAGCCCGGCAAAGGAGGACGTCCCATTTTAGCTCATCAGCAAATTGAGACCTTACGGCACGCCACCTTCTAATTAGTCCCGTCACATTTATCTGGATCACGAGCAGCTCGTCTCTTACTAACGAGCCGCCGAGATCCGACACGACGATACTCTGCGACCAAAATCACAGGCCGCGCGTTCGTCTGCCAGCCGCCGCCCGTGTTCCACGCCGACGCCGCGGCTGCTGCATCCGGTGCCGCTCGCTCACCAACCGCAAAGAGACCAGAAAACGTGTCGCCCGTTGCACGACTGGAATTCTAACTGCATTTGAATGAAATAATAATACTATTGAATAGTCTTGTGGGAAAAGCCGCAGCTCTGGTTTCATGTTCCCTCCCTGCAATGAGATGCCCCTTTGAAAGTGAACCAATCACGTAGCTGCTCTGGGAGTGGGTGGAGCTTGTCCACACTCTGGGTGACTGACTCAGTGACTCAAAAACCCGATTCCTGATCCCGATTCTGAACCTGTTGCTAAAAGACCCACGCAAACTCGAGTCAGTGAAAAGAATTCTGTTTCCCAGCAGTAATATGTAACAATAAAAGGGCTCTATCTTGTGTTTTCATTGATTATTAATAACACACACATATATAATATATATATATATATATATATATATATATATATATATATATTAGAGTTATATATTAGCTTATATTAAAGCTATTTTAGATTTCGCCTCTTTTTAATAATTATTCTTTGTCGTTACTATTTAAAGCTTCCATATTGCCACTCGTACATTGTTTGAAGATACGGTTGGAGGCTGTTGGACAATTTCCGGCCGCGCTCGTTTCTTTTCTTTTCTTTTCTTTGACGCTATGTGATCGTGCATCCCTATGTACAGGGTAGAGGGAACAGAGAGAGTGCAGCCATGCGTTTGCACACTTTCACCCATATTAGCCTGTGATTGACAGCTCGGTAATCACCAAGCAGAAACACAAACAGGAGCGCCGTCACCGTCATCGCAGGGAGTGGGCTATGATATGGGAGAGAGTTTTATCGGCCAATTACTGACCTCGGAGACATCCTACCGGTCTCGACGCAGGAGGAAGCCAAATAAGCAACACATAGTTGTTTTTTTTTAGCATGCAGACATGTCTGTGTGTTTTTGTGTTTGTTTGTTTTTTTTTCCCGTGGGAACGACTCGTATGCTTCACACACACTGCTTTGCTAAATTGATGGATCTATTGGAATGCCTCCAGTGAGCCTGAGAACCCAGAACAGCTCTGAGAGTGAGAGAGAGAAAGAGTGTGTGTGTGTGTGTGTGTGTGTGTGTGTGTGTGTGAGCGTGCACAAAAGGAAGAAAAGTAGAATGAACAAGAATGGAAGAACAAAAAGGAGATTAATAAATCACTCCTGGTGTGCAACGCGTTTAGCATTGAACAGGTTTTAGCTGGTCAACACACCGAAAATGGGCTTCAATCCACCGAAGAAACAGAGGAGGGAGAGAGAGAGAGAGAGAAAGAGAGAGAGAGAGAGTTTGTGACAGAGACCAATATCTGCGCGCGATGCCACCTCGATAAATCCTGACCTCGCTCTATTTGTGCCTTCCATCCACGCTGCCGAGCTACGAGCTCCCAGTTGCAGCTGCGCCTCCGACATCCCTCCCAGTCGTCGCAAATGGAATAAAAGAAAGAAAAAGAAGACGGATTCTGGGGAAAAGAAAAAATCAACACCCTCCCTCCCCCTTCTTCCATTCAGCAGCAACAACAGCTAAGTAGAGGCAGAGGTGGAAGTGGGGGAGGGGGGGAAAACAGTCGGGGGCGGGGCGGGGGGGGTGGTCTTTCAATACACTCTGCTCACTCATATCTCTAAGCGTTACAGTTACCAGGCAACAGACACAACAGATCAGTAAGGCACGGCCAGCTGAAATTGAATAAATCGCTTTTTATCCCCCCCCCTTTTTTTTCTTTTTTTTCTTTTTTACCTTGCGGGAGCAGAGCATTCCCAGCAGAATACACGATGGCCACTTCTCACACTCTCTCAACACACCTGCCCGGTCAGAAACGCAGCAAAACCACCAAAACAACGCTGTGCGCCATCATTTTCTATTCTTCTTTCTTTCTTTTATTTCTCGCCAGCGAGATTTTTTTTTTGTTGCTGGGCCTTTTTCATGGCAGAAAACAGAACAGAACTTTGAGAAGCGAAACTCAGCGACTTTTCCGAATGCGGTGGGCTCGGAACAGACCGGCTCGGATTGGAACGGACTGGCTGGGATTGGCGCTCCAGGGTGACGCAGAACTCGTTCTCTCTCTTCTAATCTCCTCGACTTTTATCTCACTCTTCCGGCGCTGCGAGCAAATACACAAACTGTGCACGCTGGCCTCACTGTGCTCCCTTTCATTTTGCTTTGTTTTCATTTTTTCCACACCCCCCCGCCCCCCCCGAAGCCGACTCTACCGCCGCGGCTGTTCGCATCTCTCTCCGTCGACTGTGGCGAAGCACACGTCTGCTGATTGACGTAAAATGAATCGCAACTGGTGCGGCGGCAGCAGGGAGAAGTGGCCCGGCTCCAGAAACTCTGGTCTACTGGGAAATGCAGAAAGATTTATCTGGCAGTGACAGGCTTAATCAGCAGTGTGTAAGCTTGTTTGGCGAGGGCTTGAATGTAGCAGATGTTCATTTGTATGTAAAAGTCTCTCAACAGAAAGTTACAAGAGGAAGGAGCTACATTGGGCCGCACTGCATGTATTGTGCTATTGTGATGAATGGATTGCTTTTTTTTTTTTTAGACAGCGATTACGACAGCGACTATCTACACATGCATAGACACCATTGTCTCTGTCAAATTTCAAATTGGACTAATAATCATGTTTTTTTCTTAGATTTATAAATATATATATACATATATATACATGGAAGTTTTTCAAATGTGATATTATTCTACATGCTAGTTATCCATGTACGTGCACAAGCTCCACCCACTACCTTGTTTTTTTTTGTTTTACCAGACAAAAACCTGTTGTTCCAGTGGCCTGAGCGTGCACTCCGGCGCCCTGGTTTGGGAGAAAAACAATGAGAAAATTAAGAAGGACGAAGGAGTGACAGCCTTGCAGATGGTTGGTTGGACAAAGAGCTGCTCCAGTTGCAACCGGGTTTCTCTGACAGCCGATCCGTCGGCGGGGAGCCGTCATAAATAAACTGTGTGATGGTTCAAATGGACGACTCCCACTGCGACGCGCACACACACACATGGCGGTGATCAGAGTATTTCCTGAGGGCTTGAGTCTCCCAGGAGGACGCATTCGTACATGCACGCACACATTCACGCTTTACTTCCTTCGTCTCGTCTGCCTTCTCCTTCCAAACTCTTTCTAATCCTCTTTCGTCGTCTGTATCCCACTATTTTTGTTTACTGAGATTCCAGATTGCCTAATTGACGGTACCAGGCGGGAAAAAAAGACTCCTGGTGGTTCCTGGGCGACAAGGGCTCAGTGTGTAGGTTGAACTATATGACTGCCAGAGGGCAGCTTGGTTAATAACGGGTGTTGTTTTCTTCAATTTGACTAATTGTAGTAAATGGATTAAAAACAAGGAAAGCTGCAGAAACAATATGCACCAAGATAACAGTTTGATTCAGATGGCAAATGAGGACGGTGAGGACGGAACGAGGCAACCCGAAGTGCTGGATACAAAACAGGATACAAGACTACCTGCAAACTACTGTTTAAGTTCAGCAATTGAGTTAATTAATTGTGTGACATTTGGAATGTGAAGGAGCCCTGATTCATCGAGGATAAACCTAGGCCACTGTACATTACAAATCAAGCTACAATTTTAGCATGCTACGCTATAACTAGCATTAAGTGCAGTCTGTTTGCAACTCTTTGTTGTTTAGACGTATGATGATATGGCTTGATATGATAAGAACATAGGGAAATTAGCAAAACTTCTCAACAACAGAACTTCAGTGAAGAACAACGGTGGCTGAAAACAGAACCTCGATCTCCTTAAATACCGCTGGCTGCCTCTCCCATAGATACATTTAGCCTGGCGCGGGGTGAAAAGCCTTCAGAGATCGATGTGTGCGGTGCGACTCTCAGCGTTGTCACATAGCATGATGGAGAGATTAGCTTATCGTCGCTTTGGCAGCAGCTGTTTTACCATATGTCTGATGTACTCTGGGGCCTTTGGAATACGACCAAATATTCCACCGGTGAGCAGATTGCTGTAAAACCTTTACACTTTCTTTCGGCCATCTATTTAGTCAGCCGTGTACACAGTAAAAACAAAACACCACCCGCCCTCCCCCCTCTCTAAAAAAAAACAACCCGCTAATAAAAACCTACAATGGGGAACGCACACTGAGAACACCCCTCCCCCACCCCACCCCCCAACCTCCCTCCTCCCCACACAGGTTGTTGCAACCCGTTCCATTTCCAAAATGAATCACCGGCATGAAAAGGAGCTTGTGAATGGAAGTGTGGGGGGAAAATGCATTTAAATCTTATTTGATTTCGCAGAAAATGTATTTAAATCCGGCTTTAATGCGGTGCAGCTTCTGGGCTAACGGCCGCGATTCATCTCTGGGTAATAAAGGAGATGGTAAACAGTGTTAATAGATGGAATCAAGCTTACTTAACACAGCTTATTGCCACCATACTGCCTGCTTTATTGGATCTGTCTTCCTCGCCCTTGTTTTCTCCCGTTACGTGAGGAAGGAACACGCACGCACGCACGCACACGGGCACGCACGCACACATCTGTTTGATTTGTCATTTAATCTAGCACATTTGATTCCCAGCCCTGTAACACAATTACCTGTGGTTCCCCCCACCGTTGCAGGCAGTCATCAGTTTCGCACAGAATGACGCACGCCGCGCGTAAAACGGCCGAACCGATGAGACATCAAACGACACACGCACGGCCACACGCACGGCCACACGCACGCACGCACGCACGCGGACGCAATGTGAGGACCGTTTGTTTCGCCCTCGCTGTAATCCAGTGTGGCAGCGTTCACACAGCTACATATGTACACGAGCTATTTGAATCACCATCACGAGAGCACGGCTGAAACTCTTTCCAGTTCGCACGGCTTTAATTTTAAAATGTACAGTGCGGCAGTAATTAAATAACGACTCGCAGGCATGAAATGGGGGCGGGATTAATAAATATGTGGTCTTGTAATGAGGCAACTAAGTGGGGATTATTTTAATTAGAAAAAAAAAATGGATTTGAGCGCTCTTTAATAGGAGAACATGTGTCTGGAATAGAAGCAGCATTTTTTCACAGTGCTAAAAACTCCAAAGAATGGAAAAAGCAAACGTCTCCCCCATCTGTTTCAAACTGGCAAATCAAGCCTTTTTTTTTTTCACACATGCGGTCGTGAATACAAACAACCTAGAGGACAATTTTTGCAGTAACCAGAGCCAGAGTCACGTCCGGCGGCGCTCGCTTTGCCTTTTCCTGCAGTCTCTGCAGCTACTGCGGGCGTGTCTCCCTCTCTCATGCATTCTTTATGAGGACCGAAGCGAGTGCACAAGTGGTCCCGCCGACGGTCACGACTTGTTGTCAAATCAGCTGCACAGAGGGGGAAATGTGTCATAATCCCGTTTGCAAAAGCAAGAGGGAAAGCCGGCGGCACGCTCGCTGCCCAGAGAGCTGCAGGTTGCCTCCAAAACGAGCCTTCAACACTGCACAGCCAGATTACTGCTGAAATGCCATAGCCACGCAGTCGAAACAAACTGGCTCCCTGCACTTCCTCGAAGCAGAACCGAACCTCGACTGACCAGCCAGAGTGGACGAGGTTGAATGACAGCATTGCTCTTTCTATCGTAGCACTGAGGAAACCCTGAAGGCAACCGACGGACAACATTTGAACTTCCCTGATCTGATGCAGGAAGTTGTTCTATCGCAGGGCTGTGGGAACAGAAGCGGTTACGCATTCAGTATCTGGTACTCAAATCCTCTCGCTGGAACTGTCCACACAATGAATGCACGCAGACTGCTGCTCATCTCCTGACTTTGTGAATTACGCCACAGCTGGCGGCATTGTCTCGAGTGCCATCGGCATCACAGCTCCAGAACCTGTTTATTTTCCCATCCCTTGCCTCAGTGACAATGTATGCGTCAGCTGGAGGCCAGACAGAGATAATGACTCAAGGGATTTTCAGTTTATTGCTACATGTCAGTAGCCCGCAGCTAAAGCACAGCGAGCTCCTCGGGGCTCCTCACCTGATGGATTGCCGCCACTTTGGGCCTTGTTTTTTGAACATTAGCGTAGATCAAGAGCGCTGACACATCCACACTGGGAGCCAACGTTTTGTTGAGTTGTTTTGGGGGGAATTCAAACGCTCACGTTCGAGCACACAAGTTACAGTCATTTTGGGAGAACAGTGGCTCAAGTGTCTCGTACTGACTACTTCCCACCACAATAAAAACATTGAGTTTTAATACATCTCAAAGCTTGTGTTGTAGTTCCTTAATATGGCCATGATGGCAGAGAGTGCACATGTAAAACCACAGAAAAGTATTGATATAAAGACTGCGGTCACTAATAATGAATCCGTCCACTTTCACAATTCATTACAGTATTATCAAAACACTCAATAACTGTTGAGTCAATTATTTGGCGAGCCAAGGAAATGAAAATGAAAATAAATATTAATGGACCACAATGGTAAAAAAAAAATAAAAAATGAAATTGAAACAAAAACTGGAAAGCAGTTTGTAGACACTTTTAATCAGAGTCTAAAATCTCTGAACGCATTCAATTACCGAGTGTGGAAATGTTATTATCGCCGCAGCCCACTTACCAATGAGAATTATTAATTTGAACCAGCGGAAACAAGAGAAGCCTTGCAAGTGCTAATCAAGCGCGTGCGCTTATCCTGGCGACGAGTGCCGTTTAATCAAGTTTGTCCTGTGGCATGGGAGGACACATTACTTATTAGCAAACTGATTAACACAGAGAACCCCCTGCCGGCCCCCCCGCCGCCTCCTTTTTTTGGCAAAGAAAAAAAAAAAATCAGGGCACCTGCAATTTGTTATTAATAATGAACAATTAATCTATACTGGCCAAGAATTCTCAGTTGAGCCTTGGGAGCTGTTCCCAAGTCGACTCCACTCTGCCAGTGAAAAACAGTGCTTAGCGCAGCGCTGAGACAGTGGAGTGGAGGTCCCAGTGACAGCGGCCTGCTGCTTTTAATGTCAGGACATTTTGGTTTACAGAGCTGCTGTCACTTGACTTCGCTGTTGTTCCAGAGGAAAGGTCACAGCATGCCGCGCAAAAAAAAAAAAAAAAATGAACAAAACAACACACTGAGACGTGCACACAGTGCCAAACACAATTTCGCTACCTCACTGGTTCCACTCAGAGAATGTGGAGTCCCACATGTCCATCCTGGTGGACAAGCTCCGGTTTATCATGTTAACTAACTGGGGGCCGTTTCAGTGCACTGTATTGGATATAAAAGCTTTAAAAAGACTTCTTTTTTAAATTGTATTGCCTGTGCCTGAAAGTGTCATGATTTTCTTTTGTTTGTTGTTTTCTTATTTATTTATTTTTTACACAAACAAGACACTCGACAGTGTCTGCAGCCACCGGATTATTTTGCATGAGATCCAAACTTGGCTCCAATTTCTTATATGACTTCTCCACTTGGAACTTGATCAATTCTCGATGAGTGCATTCACCACTGGACTGAAATGCTCAATCGGCTCTCAGTCCGCTCACTTGGACTGTGTTTTTATTCCGCGCAAAAACCAGTTGGAGGCTGGAAAGAAACCAAGGGAGGCAAAGAGGAAGAGAGCGGTCAGCTCGCAGGAAGTGCCCTTTGACCGAAAGACTAAATGCAAGAAACACAATGTACATGCACGCGCAGACAATCACACACATACACACACAAACACACACACACATGGGCTGGTGCTGCCCATCAAATGGTGCCATTTGTAGCCTTAAAGAAATTCCCTTTGGGTTCAGAGGCACGTTTCAATTTTCCCCCAAAAACACCAGAAGGATATCAAGATCATGAATCTCCCGAACAAGGAAGTCAAACAGAAATTGCTATAGGATGATGGACGCACTTGAATGCATGCACATGCACAGCCTTACATGCGCTCGCTCGCACGCACGCACGCACGCACGCACACACACACACACACACACACACACACACACACACACACACACACACACACACACACACACACACACACTTCCGCTGTCAAACAGGGTGCCGCTGGAAGATGGACAGTCCAGGTGCAGCCTATATCTCAGCAGACGCTTTTTGTTCCTACCGCTTCTTCAAATGAATAGTTTAGAAGGTGAAGGTATATTGTGATAGATGCCTTGGGGGAAACAAATGGCTTCCTCCAGACAATACTTTGGAGTGGATGTGTATGCCCGGTCACCAACCTGTAATCTCCAGCCATTTGTCACGGGTTGAAGGTAAGGGATTTTTCCAAGGGAAACATTCGGATAATGTGAGCTTTATCTCGGGAAGTGAAGGAAAAAAAAAAAAAAGCCGACCAGGGGTCAAATCTGCTCATGATAAAGAGATACATTGTAATAATGAAGCACTGGATATTCACTTTTGGAGGAGGAGGCAATTAGATGCCGTTGTTGTTCACCACTAGGTGTCACAGTTGGGCACTGCATGCAGACCAAAACAAACCTGTTCCCTGCAGGTCCTCCGTGTCCTCCAGGGCAACAGCCATAATGGGACCATTGCTGTTGCACACTGGATGCAAGAGGAGGTCCATCTTGGTATTTCCTGTTTTTTTCAGTAAATTATAGCCAGCGGTGTCACTATTGGCATTAGGCAGCGCATCAGTTCCAGTGTGAGTCCACTCTGGGCTGCTTGTTGCTCTGCCTGCATCAACATGCTTCATTCCTCCGAGTGGCTGTTGAACTGCACGGAAAAATAAAAGTCTTTTATTCATCTGCGTCCGTTGGAGCTCCAGGCCGCCAAAAATGAAACGCGCCTGTGCTGAGCGGACAAGGCTGCGGACTAATTTTCAATTTTGAAATGTGATTTAGCCGCGACCGTGCTTCACCCTTTAGCCGGAGATCATGTTCGGGTAGGAGGCTTTTATCCTCAGAGGAGAGGAAGACGCCGTGTCTGGAAAAATGCCTCCTCCCCCTTGATAGCGAGACTTTGATCAAAACTGTGTCACCGGCGTTTTGCCCAGGCTGAATTATTAAAAGGTCAGCGAACAAAAGGAGTGTTTGTGCTGCGTTGCGCTACAAAGGCCGGAGACGACGGTGAGTTGGCAGCGAGCTCCTCGCCGCGACTCCGACGGGAGCCCAGCGAACCGGCGAGCCTTCGTCCTCTCTGGGGACCGTTTGGCATCAAACGGCGGCGGCCGCCGCCTGTGTGATTGTTAGCGCCTCAGTCATCGCGGGGCCGTTACCCTGCTATTTTCAAAACCATCACCTTTATATCCTATTCAGTTTAGGGGTTGCTGCGTTTCTGCCACTTTCCAGCCGGGTCGAGGAGAGAATGGACTTCTTACTGGGAGGATGCAAAGAGCGGCCGGGCCTTGGGGGAGAGGGGGGCGTACACGTCTGCCAGCCAGTTATTCCAGAAGCTTGGAATTTTTTATTTTATTTTGGAGCGTGTGTGTGTGTGTTTGTGTTTGGTGCGCCGCGGTGCAAGGGGTCTTTTGTAATGATGGCAACAGGCAATCTCTGGGGCATCAGGAGCGCGCCGGGTCTCTGCGGGCGGCGGCTCACCGGAGGCCGTGGCTCCGACGGATAAAGGAGGCAGGAGGAAAAAAAAGAAAAAAATCCTCCTCCTTTCAAGTACCCCGGCTACGGCTTTTCTTTCCTTTGTCTTGCATTCTCCTCCGTTTCATCCCCACACCCGCGGCTTTCTACTCTAATGGCATTTTAAATGTGTTTTCCCTCAAGAAACAATCAACAATATGCGCGCGCCACGCGCGAGTCAATCGCTGAATGGACCGGCGGATGAGATAAGAGCCTGTCCAAAGAGCCGAGAAGAGAAGGTGGTGGTGTTGGGGGATGAGAGGGGAGACAAAAACAACAACCACCGCGGCAACAACAGCGTCAGCAACACAACACGGGAGAGAGAGAGAGAGAGAGTGAGTGGAGGAGGTCGAGGGGAAGCGACTGATTGGTGCACCGTGTTTGTGTTGGAGCGTTTATTCCACCTCAGCGGCTCATGCAACAAAAATGTACAAGCGAGTGGATGATAGGCAAGGAAATGCATGACAGCTTTTTTTTTTCTTTTTTTTTAATGAAGCAGCCTCACTGTACTACAGACACGCTGGAATGCACAGGTATCCTGCGGGAGTTCAACCGGCTCCGACTAACCAGGTCAGCCGGGCCTCCTGCGAGGATCCGGCGTCTCGGCTTCACTACATCCGTTCTAATCACTCGGCTGCATCCATTTTTGTTGTTTCTCCCCTCATCTGGCACCGTGTTTCCTTCTACCAAAGCAAAAAAAAAGAATAGTAATGAACGGAACACCACTTGACGAAAGGCATTCACACACGGCATAAAAGCCCCATAAAGGCAGAGATACATGCATTTTTAAAGGGCTGCGCAAAAATTATTGATTCGTTTACTTTTGCCAACCTGGAACACTGAAACCCACTGGGTTTATTCAAGGCATCCATTTCATATGTAAGGGAAACTTGGAAGGCGATTGGACAAACTGGTCCAATCAGTTGTGACATTATTGTGAGCTGCAGTGTGCGACAGTGTTTTAACTAACCCCTGCCAAATTTAGCTGTGACGCAAATGTAAACTTTTTCTCCTTTCTTCTTCTGGGCCTTTGGAGGGCGGATTGCAGCAGCTGCCGCTTGGATTCGTCACAACTAAGAGGAAGCTGATTGGTAGCCCAAACCCAATGAGAAGCCTTTTATTGTATTTTGGCAGAGAAAGATTCTTCAGAATTCAAATCTTGGCAAAGTTCTGCGGCTGCGAAGATCAGCTTGTTGTAGTTTGACCTCCTCACGAGTCACGTTTCTGTTGTGTCCTCTATGCTCTCGTCACGATGTCGTCACAACAGTGCAGTGTCACACTGCCACATCTAATTCAGAGACACAAGATCTTCAGTTTAAACATGAATCTGGTTAAAGTTCTAGCATGGTGGCTAGTGGGGTTAGCTGAGGATACAAGTGGTGGCTTTGAATAAGATGCAGCCGTGGTCTCTTGTGTGCGTTGCACACAACCCTGACCTTCATCCTCCCTGGCAGCTCTTTGCTTCTGAGAGTCATCGTGCACAGTCATCTGATCACATCCTTAGACACTGACGCAGATGACTGGACTGGGTTGTTTTTGACTGAAAGCCGAATGGTGCTTGGTGCACCCAGAGAGGACGTCGAGGGCCATTATCACTGTGATAAAAATGTCAATATCCAATGTGCCGGGAATGAGAATGGGCTGATATTTTCCTTTGATTGTGTGGGTTTGCTTCCTTAGTTTCCAATCCTGCCTGGCAGAGCTCAGCGGGATCTGTTTGTTTCCAATCTAGATGAGCGACTGTATTCATAAGACAACAAACACAGTATTTATTTAAGCCAGCGGTTGTTTCACTAAACCGCTTAATTTATGCTGATGAATGTGTCGAGCGTTTATCAAAAAGGCGGCTCATTTAGATGCTGATCGTGAAGCATAAAAGACTTTTCTCAGGTCTTCTTCAAAGATATAATGAGCTTATTAAAGCTCTGGGAAGTAAACTTTGGGGTGACTTATTGATGTGCTAAGATGCCAAATGTCGAGCCGTATACTTTTGATGTCAGAACAAAAAACAGAAAGAAGAAAAAAGGAAATTTACATGCAGGTGCGAACGCTGCCTTTCACCCTGTGGGCTGGGTAGACATGAATAAATTCCATTTCATGCCCGGGCTTATGTTTACAGAGGACAAAAGGAAAAGTGTGTTCAATTATCAAAGACAAATTTGAACTCATCTGGGTCATTTTGAACAAACTGAACTGGAACTAATTCCTTCCGAGTGTTACAATTAAGCGAAATAAATAAATAAATAGGGGGCTTGTTTGCTTCCCCTCCTATCAAATTAAAGCTGACCTCAACGTGCCGCTAATACGGCTCGGCAGGAGGCGGGAGGGCCGCTCAGCTCAAAAAGTGCTTAAAGTGCGACTCTTGAAGGGGAAGAGGGTCATTTAAAAAAGAAGAAGCTTTAACATCCAAAGCTAAAGAAAAAATGAAAACAGCGGAACACGTTGTGACGTGCTGCAACCACTGGCCTCCCCTCGACGCTCTCTGCTCTCCTCGCCACTCTCACCCATCACTGAGGTGCTAATTGGACGCAGATAATTGAACATTGCTATCCTGGGAAGGGGAACTTCGTGCCATCTGTTTAACGTTCGCACAATCAGCTGAAGCGTCCAACATGCTCGTGTTGGCGGGGACGCTGAGTGCGACTTCCTCTTCCTTCTGCAGGGCGTAGGTGTGCAGCGGGCAGGAGATGAAACTTTATCAATCTCCATCAGAGAGGATCATATCAGAGGTTTCTGGAGAGAGACAAAATGTACCGTTCTACTTGGGTGAATTGAGAGGCTTTGTAAAGCACTTTGGGGTGCCGTGAAGGTGCTATAAAGCGCTACATGCACTTCATTTGCCATTTACCATTAAATTCCTCCTACACGTATATGCAGTGTTTGTCCATCCATTTTCAGTCAGCGCTTTTCCTGCACTCATGGTCACATGGGTGCTGGAGCCTATAACAGTTGTCCTTGAGAGAAGGCGGGGTTAAGCCCCCAGTTGAGTGACCGGTATTGTAGGACCACATGCACACCTACGCACAACACAGTGTGAGTTACCAGTTAGCCTAGTGTGCAAGTCTACAGACTGGAAGAAAGCTGGAGCACGTGGAGATCATTTGATTTTGAAGCTGCAATTTTCTCTAAAGTACGTTGGATGGAAAAAAAAAAAAAAAAAAGGTCCTGGTTTCCAGATCCCTTGATATTTACTGGTTAAAAAAAACATCAGAATTGGTCGGTTAAGAGGAAAAATAACAAAAGTCTGAGGAATGTTCTGAAAGAAATTTAGTTGTTGGCCCTTACCCCACGACTTTTTGTGCAATAATTCCTGTCTATTGGCTGTTTCTTTAGTGGTGTGTGCAGGGTTTTCAAATACATTACACAAGATTCCCAAGAAGTCCCAATTATTATTTAGCAGCGGCTGGATTATGATGGCTCGTCCAGTGCCGATAATGAGGGAGACTGTTTATGTGAATTTGTGAAGTGAGCTTAATGGCCCCCCTCCGGCGGTCGCCCTCCTCCCTCCTCCAGCGTTACACACATGGCTGATTAGCGGCTGGCTTGTCTCGGCTATGAGGCTAAATGAGCGCAGCGACATTACCATCTCAAAGATGCTCTCCTCGCCGAGCTAATGTCCGGGACACACAATGGTCACTCAAAACACTCGATTGCTCGCGCGGGCAGAACCAGAAACAGACACCCTGCAATTTGTGGCCGCCGACTCCTGCGGCGCCCTCGAAGGGGAGCAATAATGTCAAGGAGAAGCAATGTCATATCTATCAGAGGCCACTTCCTGTCAAGGCCAGACAAAGGTGTTGACACCTCGACGCCGCGCAGTGAGTGAGGAGGCCATTCACATGTCACTTACCTGACACACGGCCGCGCTCCTATAGACGGCTGGTAACCGCTGATTGTCACTTGGTAAGTCGAGAGAAAAGGCCAGCGCATACATAAAGCTCAGGAGGAACGGCCCGCCGGGATTCCGCTGAATGGATCTGTTTTTTCCGCCGCTCCTCCCCCGGCGAGAGCGATTTTCAGCGGCTACAATCGCGGCGGTCAACGCCGGCAAATCAGCACTTGCAGAGGCTTGAGTCGGCTATTGCTGATGCGGCGGCGTCATCAGGAGACTCATTTAGACGGGCGTGGTCAGGTGGTTTGCTGGGTCTGATGGGGATGAGTGGGGGGTGGCAGTCTACTGCCAACTTTTAACCCCCTCAAAAAAACTCAAATGTTATGTCCAACTGAAAAGGCAGGCTACGGATATCAGCACTCATGAGGTCATCTGGTAGCTGTGCCATATGAACTATGCAAAGCCTTTCATGATGCATTATGTGGCCCACAGATCATGCGCAGTAGTGTCACTTGCAATCATGCCACTGTAACACATGCTACATCAAGACGTAGGATGCCGTGAAGTCACGCTGGGTATGAACTCTTTGCTGGGGATGAGTTAAAAATCGACAACAGATAGATTTGTTATGAGCCGTGGTTCAGGCTGCAGTTGTCCTGTCAACTGTTTGGCAGGTGTTTCTTTTTGTATTGTGGTGTATGGGAACAATGCTTTATGATTTTGGAGGTTTTGGCTGCAGTACCTCGAGTGGCCACTGGAAAAGAAATTGCCAGGTCCCACATTAAACTTCACATTAACGTGCAAATCAAATCACAAGAAGCACAGCACCAACCCCCGAAATGTATACAGTTTTAGTACAGTCGGGTGCTTTTGATCTGTATATTCCATTTTTGTGACTTTGTCTTTCTGAATGTTACGAACGATTGACTTATTTTTGATGATGTGTTAATTAGTGCATTTAGTGTAATTGTACCGGTGGGGGTGTGTCTCAATGCGAGGTATCTCTTCCTGCCGACGTGCTTCCATCAGATAAATCGACCTTTTGAGCCGTGATTAGCCACTGGTTGGTTCACAACTGATAGAAGGCTGACCGCAGCTGAGGTGCAGATAATTCAACTGCAGGCACATGAAATTGGGCCGGATGGCTCCATTAGAACCTTTTGTCTTTGCTGCACAGAAATAGAAAGGGAGGTAGCAAGTGTTTGCTCCCCTTGTGACATCCTATTATTCCAGCAAGCACCAGATTATGTGCCCTAACTCCTTACAGAGTGACTATCCAAGTAAGTATTTCCTCGCACCATTTATTTTGCTTTTCGTGTAAACGCGGCTTTTAAACCTGAAGATGGAAATTTGATCAAAGTGGGACATAGTAGTTTATGATAGGGAGTTTATTTTCAGATACCGATGCTTTGTAGAAGCAGGAGAGGCTGGAAAAAAAGACTAGATTTGCATCTTTATAGGCCGCCCCCTGATGGCTATGCATAGATATGGTTCAGGGATTACAGAATGACATTATGTTTCTTCCATTATATAATTCAATCACACAAGAGCTCCATAAAGAGATAATCCTCATTTGTGTCCCTCTGAAGGAGAATGTGGTTACTGCCCGCGACGTTCAAAGTGATGCAACAGCTGAAGCTGGATATGCTCGTCATCGCCAGCGCATCAGGAAATTGTGAAATTCGTTGCAACTTCTGCAGGATCGGCTGCTCGCCACTTTGATGAGCCGTCTCGGTCCCTCCAGAGCGGCTAAAGACTCTTTGGGTTGCTAAAGCACAGTGGTGGAGACCGTGGTCCTGATTGCAATTGATCATCATGTGGAACCAATCAGGTGGAGCGCTGGGTGGGACATTGATTTGATGCCATAGAGTAACCATATGATGCTATACGGACGACGGGGGGACTCAGGGTCGCGAACTGTTTCCTTCCAAAAAAAGAAAAAGAAAAAAAAAAACCTGATCCTTTTGTCAAAGTTACGATATCGCAGTTCACGTTTTCACTACAAAATAAAGCCATTGTCCCACTGTGGCCTCCATCCATCCTTGAGCAGATGAATAAATAACCTGCAAGGAGACAAAAAAAGAAAAGGAAAGTGGAGGTCCCTGGTGACATTTATAGCTCTGCTCTTGTCCTGGAAGAAGGACAACTGGAGGCCACCATCAAATATCTTTTTGCTGCTTTAATGGGACGTAGTAACCTCCCACATCAGCACGCTTCCACTTAGACCCGCCTGTTAGTCTCACTTGGCTGCTCTTTACTCCCCGACGAGAAACGCCGTAAATCACAAGACATTTATTAAAGGGAGAAGGGGGGCAAAACACACACAAACGTGCGCACGTGCTTGAGAGTGCCGCATGCATTAATGCAGTCACCACGCTGCCGCAACCTGGAGACCTGCCGCTGTCTCACAGAAAACCTCGATACGATCGTACGATCTGACGCTGATGAAAAATTTAATAAATAATAACCCCCGGCTGTAAGTTATGGCGACTTTTAACAGGAAGGAGCTCAAAAGTCCCACACCATGTAAAATTCACTTTACCAGGGCTTTACAGCTATTTGTACAACTATTACAACCACCAGTACTGGTGTGTCTCTGTCTTGTCAAATGTGCGTGAGAGGATTCTATCCTTCACTTCTTTGTCTTGCTCCACACACTTTCACTTTTGAGATGTACCCTTTGTGATGTCACAAAGGGCACTGGGATATACCCCAAGCTACTGACCACATCACTCGGCGGGCCTTTCTTCCTTCCTCCTTTTGAGGTTATCATCATCATCAAATGTCTTTGAGGTAAAACAAGTCATTACTTTCGGCAGGAGGCTGTAAACACACAGCTAAATATGTCATGTTTCGAGGTGTACTAAGTGTGCATGCTTCACAACCAGCCAATAATCTCGAATTAAACAAAACATAACCGATTATACTTAGATTGCATATCTGCAGCAGCAACGCAGCAGACACAGCAAACCAGACTTCTGGTGCAGGACCACAATGAGAGCGAGTGTTGTTGTAGATGCAGAGGAAAATCCCGCTGCTGGGCTGCATCGATTCAGCTGCTCCAGCGCTCTGTGTGTGTGGGTGTAACAGCACGTTAGTTTGCAAATGTGACTTCTTTTTTTCCTCTTTTTTTCTTTTTTTGACTTGTGAACGCACGTCTTTGCGCACCCTTTGCATCGATCCTCCACTTTGTTCAAATGATCAACGAGCGAAGCGGTGGGAAGGGCCCCCCCGTCCGGTCATTCAGCCGCCACGACTCAGAGAGGAGCTACGGCACCGAGGGGAAATGAAATGTCTGGGCGGCACAAGTCAAAGGTTCAGCGTGTAGGATTCAGCCGCAGGGGTCGGCGTTTGAAATCAAATTAACTTGTGTCGCTCGGAGGTTAATTAAAAATGCGGAAAATGCAAAACAGCCTCTTCGGACTTTAGCGTGCGCGTGAAGGGCGACTTGTTGGGGCGCGACAGTGTGGAGAGGTGCAGAAGGACTTTCAAAGGCTTAAAAAAAAAACACCGATCTGCTCCTCCTCAAGCAGCCTTCAGGTGTTCAAAATCAAAGGGGTCCTTTAAATCACTGGTTACAAGTCAGGAGTGACAGCAGACTCTTTGGACCTGATTTACTAAAGGTTCGCATGCTGAAAAAACGGCCAAAAAAAGGTCAATACATACACGAATCAACGACGTAGCTGATCATAGCTGACTGTCCTGATTAAAGGCAACAACTCTCACCTCCTCTGACACTGTACAGTCCTGGCACATTGTCTCGTCACATTGACAGAGTGGCTGCAACATCCTCATTTAAATCATTTAAACTTGTGTGCATCCTGGCAATTATGCATGCAATCTCAGTAGATCACCTGCAAACCAACAAGACGCACACTCTGTGTGCAAGCAGTGTAGCGCTCCTTATTTTGGATCTCAGTGAATCAGCCCCTTACCGGAGCTTTAAAAGGCACTGTAATACTGATGCGGCTCCTCTGTGAAAATCAGTTTGACACTTGCGCTTTAAACGGTGGAGTCTGAATGAAAATTTTCATCCACTTTCTAATCGGAGTCACCGCAGGATCGCCGGCATCACCGGGATCATGCAAATCCTGCAAATGAAAGCATCCTTAAATATTTTCAGAGAGCACTTGATTATCCTCACTGTGCCACTTGGAGCGCACCAAATCTTGAACGGGCCGGTTTTTATAAATGGCCTGGTAATTATTTATGTGACGCCGCCGGTATTTTTATTTCATCGGCCACTCTGCAGATCTGTTGTTATTCAATCCTCGCGCACATTAACACACGCTGGCTGTTAT
This sequence comes from Nelusetta ayraudi, assembly GCF_046127955.1. Lineage (NCBI taxonomy): Eukaryota > Metazoa > Chordata > Actinopteri > Tetraodontiformes > Monacanthidae > Nelusetta > Nelusetta ayraudi. The sequence goes on from NW_027466083.1 coordinate 3,195,965, forward strand.
TTTTCCTCCAGGCTGCCAGAGTGGGCACCCCCTGTGTAGATTTAAAGATCCGACGTGTGGACGCAGATTGATTTTCTTATTTCTCCACACACTCCTGCCGACACACACACACACACACACACACACACAAAACACACTTCCTCTGTGTGCAGAGATGAGCTGCTCGGCAGCCTCCTGCTAACCCTGAACCGTGAGTTTGTGGGTTGTGATCGCTGACGTCATGCATTGATCCCCCCAAACCCCCACTCCCCTTCCTCCCGGCTTTCTTCACAGCCTGATGCGGTACGTAAATACATAAAGAACAATTAGCGGCGTTAAGTTAAAATCTCCATCCAGGCTTTTTTTCTTTGCCTTCCTGGACGATCTCAAGTGGCGTAAAGCCTTAAAAGGAGGGATAATGGGGGAGGGAGAAAATGAGATGCATTTGTGGCAATTCGTGTGTATGTGTATGTGCGTGTGTGTGTGTGCTTGTGTTTACTGGTGTGGATGAAAATCTCTCTTGTGGTTTGAGCCGCATTGTTTAATTCCACTGATTCCGCTGTAAGAGCCGCCGGGGGGCTTGTTGCCTGGGTTCAGCCAATTGAATTAGGGATTTGCCGTTCCCTCCTCAGCCCGGCCCTTCTGACCATTTCCTGTTCCGAGGGCTCCCCGGGGGACCCTTCCTCTCCATTCAGCTGTGGTCTGTAATTGTATTTAGGATGCGGCACGAGAGCCTGGCGGGAAAACGCAGCAAGTCGGAGCTGGAGACAGAGAGAAGGTAGCGGGAGAGGGTTGAAAGAGCGACTGAACACCGGCACCGGAGACGTGAAAAAAAGAAAAGAGACGATGGGATGTGCATGAAGATGGACGTGTACATGGGAACAGGATGTGGCCATTGGATGGGAGCTCCAGGCCATTGTTCTCGTTAAGCCTGACGAACCCGGGCTGGTTAAAGACAGTTTGGCTTGAAACGCAGCAACCTGATTGGCCAAAACCCAAAGACAGGAGATGTGCGGAGAAAAATGATTTTCCTTCACCATTTACCCGATTTAGAAGCAGCCATGACATTTTATCTCATTGTAACTATTTCAGTTCAAGCCCAAATGTCTTTTAAAACACTCCTCTGAGTGTGCCATCACTTTTAGAGAGGCAGCGTTACATTTTCACCGCAGCAGCTACTCGATATCAAAAGACTAATTTAGTCGGATTCACAAAAAAATTACCTTGTGTCCGGACGGGAAACAAAAAGTAGCAACTTCGCATAACATCACAATGTTAATAAATTCCAGAGTTTCATTCACGACATGGGAGCCATTACAAAAACCTGAATTCCAATGACGGCGCATTCCGAGTGCCGACAAAACAGCAGGTGCAACACGCGGCGGGCACTTCCATGGAAAGTGTCTCTTTTGCCCGAATGGAAGCAGCACTGAGTGAAATATCACCTGCCTGCAGACCTTTAGCTCCAGACCCCCTAAAGGCCCCCGAAAGGTCTTTTTCAGCCACCACCCACTGGTGGCGCTTTACTATTCTAACCGGGCACAATATAATTAACTCCTGGGCTAATTTTCAGGGTGAAAAAAACAAATTTGGAGAACAACAGCGCGCTATTGTTACAGTGCTCGTGGCATTTAACATGAAAAAAAATGAAACTCCTGTTTTCAGGCCTGGAATTTAAGCTCATATAATCTGCACTGACGAGGCAAAGAAAATGTCTGTTCACCTGAATCTGAGGTTGCGTTTAACACAGCTGTTGAGGACTAAGCTGCAAAAATCAACATGTGGACGTGTGCGAGAGAGCCGATCCGTTCGTTCCATTTTTTATCTTTTCAGCAAGAGGTTTTTTTTCTATTAATATTTCTTTTTTTCTCAGCTGGGTAAGACAGCAGCAGGTTGTGGAAAGCTGCAGTGACTATGGCTAGACAGCTGAGCTGGTGAGGATTCTCGCTGCTCTCAGGAGCTCCCACCTGCTGTGAGAGTCGCCTGCGGACTCAAAACAGACATTAGCCAACACCGGCCGTGCGCGGCTTTGATCGGCGTAGCGAGTGGATGCGGCGCAGAAGAGCAAGGAGATAAATCGAAGTCACGCCTTTTACTCTGCAAGGACCTCGGCTGCATTCACATCAAATATGTGTTTGTGTGTGTCTCTGTGTGTGTGTGCGTGTGTACTTGTTTCCCTCCTCCCGTGTGCACCAACCCTTCATTTTAAGGATGTTTTTGCTTGTGAGGATGTTTTTTGTTGTCTGCACAAACACCGTCAATACATTTTAAAGTGCTGGCTGAGGTATGTACTGAGGTCGGCCTGCAAAATGCATCAAAGTGAGGAACAGTAAAGCAACAAACTAGGGCTCTGACTCGGGCTGGCGGCCAGCAGCAGCTACGACTGGAGAGGAAATCCAGCCTGACGCTCTCAGAGATGCTACTTTCACACATCCGCCGATGATTTATGCAAAACTTTCTGTGCGACAGCTTCAGGAACAATCGTGCGCTGTGGCGCCGTCGCACGTTTGACAACACGCTCCTCTGCGCCACACAAAGCTGTGACTTTCGGAATAATCGCCTAGCTGCCGACTTGTTTTCGGACGACGGTCCCGTGTCTAGAAAATAACGTTTCTGTGGAGAATTTTTTATTCTTTTTCCGGCGTCATCCCCCCCCCCCACCATTGGCTCACATCCAATGGGATGGTGTGGCCGACTCTTTTGGCGCTGCCCAACAGTTTTGTCTGACACGTGTTGGTCAGGAGCCGTCCTTCTGTCGCGCCTCTTGGATCAAAGTGGAGGAGGAGGAGGCCTGGGCGTGGGGGGGCAGCTCCGCCCGTCTGTCTCTCGCTCCAGTGGTCGGGAGGTGCGACAGGCTGCCCTCGATTTGATGATGGGGAGGGTGTGACACATGCCGCCTGGGCGGCGGCTGACAACGATGCAGCGTGGCAGGACAAAGAGAGAGAGGCGGCTGATTCAGGTGAGCCGAGGGTGAGCGAGGCGGAGAATCAAAGCGGCGGCGGCGGCGGCGGCAGCAGTGGCGGCGAGCAGAGGCGAGAGGCGAACATATGGCATCAGAGCGCCTCCACTCGCCGCCACTCTGATTTCATTCTCACCGAGCTAGAGTGGAGAGCAACGCTCGGTCTCCCTTTGATGACCAGGCGCTGGGCAGGTGGCGCCCGAGTGACAGGAGGCAGCTCTGCATGTGTGTGTGTGTGTGTGTGTGTGTGTGTGTGTGTGTGTGTGTGTGTGTGTGTGTGTGCGTGTGTGTGTGTGTGTTTACGTGTGCGCATGTGTTGGTTCGACGGAAGAAAATCCGTCCCTGCAGTACTGAGAGACGCCAACTGCTCTTCCATCTGGCAATGAGAAAAACTTTCTCCTTCCCTCTTTGCTTTCAGTCCTTTTCCACCGCCACAATCCGCCCCTAACCCCCCCCCCCACACGCCCCTCCCACCACTGCCGCCGCCGCCGCCACTTCCCATCATCTGCTCATTTGCTCCTACTTCGGTATCATCCGCTTTGACACTTTCGGATGATGTAAGCGCTCCACATCCCACGTCCCCTCTTCATCGCCGGCTGGGCGAGTCAGACCTTAGAAAATCAGAGCTACACCTCCCACCGGATTGGAAATCGGCACGCCGGCAACTCGCCACCACATCCAGTTGGCAGAAAAACACCTGGATGGCGAGTATCTGCGGCTTGCACGCGTCGCTCTGCGGTTTCCGCCGGCGCTGCGGGACGCGCTCGTCACACCCCCGTGGTGAATGTTTCTGACAAGGTTCAAAGGCAAAAACAAAAAAAAAAAGAAAAGAAAAAGGCATCTAATATTTGCTTTCTGGGGAAATTGGTTGGAAAGAAAGGGAGGTGAAATAAAATAGAAGGAAAACGTGACTGTAAGGACTGCAAATTGATTTTTTTTTAATTGATTTTTTTTACTTTTTCTATTTCTCTTCAACACCACTGACTCAGTCTTTCTAATAAGTAGAAAACCAATGTGAAATACTTAAATTTATTCAACATTTTAAATGAGATAGTGTCACTTCATATGAACATACAGTGCGGGTCCATATTGTTCCACCATGTATCTACAGAATCCCAGAACGTCAATCTTCTTACGCTCGTGTCATTTTATTCTGACATCACAGCTGGTGAAATTGAAGACTAATTGGGCTTCCAGGAAACCGGATCTGAACGTTAGCGCTGGCTGCAATATGCTTTCTTCCCTGTAGAGGGTGCTAAATCTTACAGACGGCTTCCTCATTCTATTCTATCGTATGGACTTAAACGAGCATTTAGCATTTCAACAAACCAGTGTTTGACACCATTGAATTGAAATAAAATGAATTGCAAGCGTTAATATTTGCTGCAGCAATATATATCTATATATAAAATGTCATAAGGATATTAACCGTGACATGCGTACCACGCATAACATGGCACAAAATTCCTCACTGAGTAAACTGTTAAAGGAAACTGCAATTGGGAAAAATGGCTGCAATGGCTTCGTACCTACAGCTCTCAGTAGATATTTATCAAGTCAGACACTATTTACTGCTCGCCGAACTGCCATTCACACAAACACACACACACACACACACACACACACACACACACACACACACACACACACACGCGGGCAGACAGGCAAGCTTGCATGCAACACACGTTAATTGACTTTCCAGCTTCTTCCCAGACACTTTGAGTGACGGGCCGCCACAGGAGATGGGTAATGATGAGGCAGCTGGCAAATGGGATGATGGGTAATGAGAGTCCCGGCGCTGGCAACCAATGGTTAGACGGCAAATTACACTGCGTGTGCTGCTGCCCCAAACACACTATGTACATCGCAATATGCTATTATTTCAACGTCAATATATTGAAGAAAAAATAAATAAATAAATAAAAAACTGGAAACACAAACAATCTTCGTCTGTCACTCGTGACGTGTCGGGAGTGATTAATCAGTGCGAGTGAGAAATGCATTTCCTCGCCACTCATTCCTTCCTTCCTTCCTTCGCTGTGTGTTCTGCTGGGGTTGTTGCCAGTCGCATCACATTCAAAAAGCTCATCCGCACAAGAAGCCGCGGCTAGATACACTTTACGTCCCCAGGGGTTCCACACACCAGACCACGTGCAACAGACATTTGCAACAGGAGCACAATGAAGTTCCATCCATCCATCCATCTTCTATACCTGCTTCCTCCTACACACAGGATGGTCTTCCTCCCACACTCACGCACACTGACAATCAACTAAGAATTCCCAATCCTCCTCGCATGCATGTTGTTGGACTTTGGGGTCGACGCCAGAGAACGCGGTGATCCAAACTCCATGCAAACTCCAAACAGAAAGGTCCAAGGCCCAGGAATCGAACCCTTGACCTTCTTGCTGTGAGGCGGCAGTGCTGACCACTGCTCCGCCGTGTCGTCCTCACAGTGAAGTTCATCTCGGAAAAGGTTTCAGCAGGTCAGTTTGAAAGTTTCGGGTCGAGCCGCTCCTACGAGGCAGGGTTCCTCGTTGAATCTGTGCCACAGCTGCTTCCAGACGTATCGCGGGATGTCGACGGCCATCTGGAGGCTCCTTTGCAGACGCTGCAGCGCTTCATCTCAGTGAAAACAGAGCAGCAGCTACCAAAACCAGCCCAGATGCATCAGCGACACTTTGCCAGATGTTTCCTTTAAGGTCACCGTTTGAGTAATTTGCGACGCCGGCGCTGCACGTGCACACGTGACGGAGCTTGTCTGCCGCCAATGATGCGGAAAACAGACAAGACGCCCTGATCCACACAGATCTGATGTTCAGTGGCTTTGTTTAATGGGGCTGCAACAGTTTGGAAAAATAAGCCCCAGTGTGGAAGTTCTCGGTCTTTTGCTTGAAAAAAAAGAAACACTTTTTTATGACGATGAGTGGTGGCACAGGTGCAGCCATATACAGCTCCGCACAGAGCCTTTAAAGCATAAGAGGCTCTTCTCGGGGGTGAGGTGCTCTCTTTTTCAGCCAACTGCTGCTGCAGACGCTCGCTATCCTCTGAGGTGCAGCGGCTTTGGGACAGCGGCAGAGTCGAGCGCAAAGAAGAAAAGACGAGGACTGCGGGGCTTTTTTTTAATTTCCTTTGGCTTCCACTTGTGCTTCATCCATCACAGTGAGAGAGGACGTGGCTAACGGCAGCGTGTGTGTGCGACACGGTTCAGACATCGGCCGACATCCATTACTGTATCGACTGACATGGCAGCCATTCAAATGGCGTCAGTTTTAATTGACCTGCTCGGGAAAAAAAGGACAATTCTGCCATTAACTGACGACTATATATCAATGCTGAACCTCTCTCTCTCTCTCTCTCACACACACACACACACACACACACACACACACACACATATATGTGTAAATATGTGAGTATTTTTTGTAGACAAGAACATATGTGTGCGTCTCATTTCCCCCGTCACCCGCTGCAAGCGCAACATCAAAAAGCAAAAAGCTGGGATTCCATATATATTCATGGAGCCTCCTATGTGGAAGGGAAGCAGAATATATCTTTATGAAAAGAAGAGGGATAAAAGCAGACACACTGGAGGATATGGGGGGGTAGTCTGGCGGGTAGTGACTGCAGGTGGGCTGCGGGGAAGTGAGCCGAGCCGGGTCGGCTCCCCCTGAGCTCCGCCCACCACCAACCTGTTTCCTCCTTCTGAGCAGCAGCCCTCCAAAAAGCTGCGGCGAAGCGTACCGCGCGGTGAGTTACCGCTGTGGCAATGTTGATTGCCCTGTTAAATATGCGTTGACGCGACGCCACATTAATTCATCCGCACCCGGGCCGGGGACAGGTGATGATTTGCAGGCCACCTGCAGCCAAACACAAATTTATTGTCCGGCTCACCGCACGCCAGCTCCCAACCGGCACTAAAGCAGGCCAGTTAAAGCGGCAGCGCAGGGCTAATATTAGACCTTTATGGCCGCCCGAATTTTATTGTGCTGGACGGTGAGTCCCAAAGAGTATTTTTCCAGGCCTTGGGTAGTTAAAGAGATAAAGGGTCCGGTGGCCGTTCCTGCCGTGGGTGCTTAGACACGGCGCAAGGCATTGTCCATTTGGGACGCCATTAGAATGATGTAGCACCGGGTCTTTCTGCTGACAACGGCCGGGGACCTGAGATGCTCTCTGTTTATTAGCGGCCGTTTGGGATATTTACTGCAGTCACCGTCACATCCTGACCCCTGATAGCTCGGCGCTGACCTCCGAGCGCCGGCCCAAGGAAGCCTCAGCGCCTGGAATAACACAGACTCCCGCGCTTACTGCTCTCACAGCGCTAACACAAAGGTGGCATTTTGTTACAGAACGCTTGACATCCCAGGAACTCTGAGAGCGCTCTTGTCGAGACCAGCAAAGAACCAAGCAGCGGTTATTATTGTTATTATTTATCATTTTCTTTTTTCAGCTTTATGAGGAAGTAGATGCTGCCGTAGGGAAATGCAGCTCCAACTGCGTGGCCACAAAAGCAGCTCAGCAAAGACAGAGCTCAAGTGGAGAATCGGCAGAGATGCTGTGAGTCATCAGTCAGTAAACAGAAAAGAAAAATAAGTGCAATAACATTTTTTTCTTTTCCTTTTTTGAACAACAAAAAAAAAAAGGTTTTGGCTGCGATTCTCTTTGATATTTGTATTTATTGTATTAGCTGCTGTTCGGTTACCCTGTCAGGCTGAAATGCTCTCATTAACTGGAGACCAGTACCGAGCCGATCGATACTCAAATATTGACACTACTCAGGCCAAATACGTCCATTTTCCCCCGACTGATTCTCGAATGATTGCCATTTATGCAAGTCCATTAACCTGGAGTAAATATATTTTTTTCACCACAGTTGAATTACAGCAGTCATTTAAATGAGCTGTTACCTGGCGGGAACTAATCTACTCCACCGAGGGGAGGGCGCAGTGGCGGCTGAGCAGTCGGGGCAGTTTATGAGGCCAAGGAGGAGCATCGAGCAAAAGGCGAAAATGCGTAAACACACTGTTGTTCAGACGCTTGACACCTGCTGCTGACAAGCTTTGACTTGGTTTTGGATCAGAAAGAAACCCAGAGAGGATGACAGACTTTTGTACATTGTAACTGTGCGCTTACCTGGTGAGACAGCAGAGGTTGGATAGCAGTCAGGGCAGCCAGGGGAGAAGATGGGGGGGGGGGGGGGGGGGGGGGGAGAGGAGAAAAAATACATTAGCAAGGTTAAACTTTCAAAAAAATTTTAAAAATAATGCCAAAAGCAGTTTAATTTCTGGCTATTGGCTTATTTTTCTTGGCTCTGTGGCAAATTAGTCATCAAACATCTTGATATGAACAGAATTCCTGCACTGAGGGGCCCAATTTTCTTTGCGCGCACGAAGGAGAACGACTGCACGGGAAGACGTGAAATCATTAGAGTGGAATTAGTAAAGCTGAGGATCAAGGCGGGGGTGGAGGGAAAAAAGTGCACATTAGAGCGGAGCAGAGTACAGAGGGAGGGGGTGAAGAGTTGAAATGCGGGACGTCAAACCGAGATGGCGACTCGGCCTCGGCGAGAGAGGTTGCGACAGGCGCGTGTGTCATTAGCTTTGTGCGGAACATCACGGTTTACAGTGAAGGCGGCGGCGGACGACTGGCTGATCTCGCCGCGATTCAAGGGGAGAGCGAAGATAATCCACTCTGGCTCTCACTTTGTGCTCTCTGCCTTTGTTTACACTGGCTGCGCCTCCAGAGGAAGGATAAGAGGGTTTAGTGAAGAGGTGGCGGGAGGGGCTGTGTGCGTGTGTGGGTGGGTGTGTGTGTGTGTGCGATGTCATACACACACACTCTGGGAAAAGAATGAATGATCATGGCGGTTTAATTTATTAGAGCTCCATTGAAGAATAAAGGACGCTAAAGAGGATTTTTCTTTGGGAAGAAGAAAAACGCCAGCGCTCCTCTCGTGGCTGTGACAGGAGTTCCTCTGGTAAGAAGCGACTAACATACTACGAGCGGCCCAGCATTAGGCTGTGCAAGTCTGGGAGAGAGCCCGGCAGTGCGCTCACACACCAGTGACCATCAGCTGAGAGGGAGAGCGCCTTACGCATGTTTCAAAGAGGCCGAAACAACCTGGTCTCAGCGGGCGAAACCAACAGACTGGCGACGATGTTGTCCACACCCAAGAGCTCTATCAGTGCTCTTTGTGACATCACAAAGTTCTGGAATCCAGACCTGTACGCGTGTCAGCGCACACTTTCTGAGAAGCGGAGCGAGCAAACAAAGCTCTCTGGCCGGTGGAGCTCGGTGGCCGGGCGGAGACGCAGGTCATGGTGAGAAAACATTCACAAGGCTGGATGGTTGTTGAGCCCTTGAAGGTCACACCTGCCAACTTCCCACTGCGGTAAACGAATGTGAAACATTGTTTCACTTGCCAACAGCAACTTCAGTCCGCCTGATTTTCAAATGGAAGTTTTGTCACGATTTTTTTTTTTTTTTCTTGACTTTTTCTTTTTCAAGTAGTTGGAAACTCAACAGCTGGTTGAAAACTGCGGCACTTATTGTCCTGCGGCGGTTCTGCCGGTTTTTGCATGTGAGCCCATTAATACTGTGAAGTGTCCGCCTCTCTTATGGGGCACTAAAACTAAGTGAAAATATGGCATTCATTAAAGCCCGGCTCTCATGCCAACGGATTCAAACATCTGCTGCGTTTGTTCGCCGCCGCCGAAAGTGGAAGTTTGTTATTGAGCGTAATCAATAGCTTTCTAATTACAAATCAACCAGGGGGACAGCTGTTCATCACTTAAAAAGGCAAATACAATAAAACCGCCAGATGTTTTGCTGTGCGCGCCCGTGTATGAGCAAACATCTGCTACAGCAAGAAAAAAAATCAGATTTTTCTGTTTGCTGGCTTGGTTTGGATTTTCCACAGGTGATTTTTTTTTTGCCAATGTCACGATGACAGGTAGTTTTATTTATTTGATTAAATTTTTTTGTGCGGGTAATAAACAGCCTGCACGTTCCGAGCCATGGCGAACACAATAATGGCGCTCATCACTTCTGAACTTCTCAGTGTTGCAGGTGAGAAAATAATAGTGCAGGAACTCAAGGTCAATATTAGCCAGGATTGCTTTTTTCTTCCCTTTTTCTGCTCACTTGCTCAGGACGATCAGTTCAGTCGCTGATGTTGTGGCCACAGAGACGTGAAGGACAGACAAAAAAGGGATTTATAATTGGGCCATTTTCTTTTTTTTTCCTTTTTTTCACTGATCTTGAACCACAGCGCCACTCAGGAGCAAGTTGACAACCCGCACTAAAATCAAATGAATTCTGCAGGAATGTGTTAAAAAGAAAAAACTGAGAAAAAAAATCAGCTGCATTCGTAGGCATGGAACTAAATTAATGTGCGAAATAAATGAGAGACCCCACGTTTCATATATCTTGACCATGAGGCTTCTGTTGGCCAATCGTGTGGCCTGACAGTGAAGTTGATCGACTTTGAAATAATGAACTCCGATAAAAGGTGAATAAAACAGACGGTTCTTGGTCGCGCTGCAGAACGACAGCAGATGGATGTAAATGCATGTAAAAAGTGCAACTGACAAACGGCCTGGATTTGTTGGTGACTGCCACTTGCCTGCTGCTTCTGAGGCCATAAGGTCACATGAGAAAACACGGACAAAAATGCCATCATTCGAGTGCTGAAGACACACAAGCAGTAAAAGCGGTGTCCAAAAGAATTCACAATTTTTTGAGGCCAAAATTTGCAAATTGACTGCGAAAGAAACAAACTAAGTATTCGTACAAAAAAAATTAAAAAATTAAAAAATAATATCCATGTCCGAGAAGATGGACAAGACACAGCCAGGAATACAAGTGATTTTTTTTTTTTGCTCTAAAATGTAATCATTTCCATCCTTTGCACGGCTTGAACTGAAGCACGGAAGCTTTTGACAGCTTCCTTTTGTTCTCTTCTTCCGCTTCACCTGTTTTTCTTTCCTTTTTTTTTTCCAAACTCCTCCTCAAGGGTTAATGGCTTGAAATAGTCCATTAATCCTCTGATTCACGCCCTTCTGTCTGGCAGCATCAAATCCAGCCTCATTACCTCCCATTACAGCCAGTGCTAAAACAGTGCCTGGCGCACGAGCCACACTCCCATTAAGAGTTTGTGTAATTACAAAATGCTTTTCCTGAGAAAAAAGGCTCGAGAGGGAGGTTGAGGGTGGGGGTGGGGGGTGGGGGGGTTAGCATGCATGCCACAAAAAGAAATAAATAAATGAATAAAGTATGTAAGAGATTAATATATGAGCTGTTACACCATTGACGGCCAACATGAGTTTTCTTTAAACTAAACCATTGACTAAATTATATCGCCTGAATTTAGCAACAAGTGACCAGTAAAAACATTGTTAATTTCAATCTGCTGATTTCATCGATATCATGAACAATCGCTGTGTTTCAAAATTTGATAATACAAATAAATCCATTCGAAAGAAACACTGATTAGACAGAAAATGAATCAATCCTGGTCTGCCGCTTGTCTAAGCAACTTCCTAAGTGGGCCTTTCCTCCCTGCCAACGTCACTCTGACCCCTGAGAGACAACTTAAGAGTGCACCAGAGGGCGGCCGAGCTAGCGTGACGCCGTCGCCCCGGCCATTTGCGGCACGCAGACGCCAATCAAAATAATGAAGCATTTGATTCTGCCTTTAGTGGCGGTGCTGCCTTCCTTTGTGCTTCTGTCTGAAAAGCAGCAATTAGTGTCTGCGGCTGCAATGCAAGAGGCCGCGTTGGAAATTAGCCAGCTAGTCACAGCGACGGTGGAACATTATATTTGTTGCTCTTCTATTTCAATTTTTTTTATTTTTTTATATTCCCTTGAGGTAATAAATACTGTGCTGACATCGTCAGAGGCGATCCTTGGCGGCGGCGGTGGCGGCCTGTCTGTCTGTCTGCCTTCAGAAAGTTTGGAACCAAAGTTAAGTGTGAAGCAAAATGCTAACAAAGACGCTCCTCTTTTTTCCACTCGGGGCCCAAAGTGACAGCTTGTGAAAGTCGGAAAGAAGGCTGTGCTTTGCTCTTTTTTTCTCTCTTTTTTTTCTGGCAACAGCAGCCTCTCAGGCTGCAATGATTTGACGGTGGGTTTGAGGTGGCGCCACCTGGAGGATGGCTCAGCTAAGGGCTTCACGAAAGAACAAGGAAGAGACAAATGCATTGCCTTCCACACGCTATGTTTTCTTTTTTTATGCCGTTTATGGAAGAACAGTTGAGTCCAAAAAAAGAAAAAAAATCCCCATCGGTCCATTATTTCTATTTCCTCTTTTTTTCCCTTTTAGTCGCATTTTCTTCTGACTGACGATGCGCTTTCACTGACGGCCCCCCACTGCCCCGCTTTACGCTTTCCTGCTTCCGCCTCGGCCCCTCTTGGCTCCGCTGCCTCCGAGCAGGACCGAGCGCTCGGCGCCGCGTCTCTTCAATATTTCACCAGGATGTTTTATTCACCGCGCTGCGGACACCTGCGGCGGCTCACTCGCGGAGATGGCGGCGCTAAGGCGGTACAGTACTCGGAAGAAGTTGAGGTCCCACGGGGGTCACAGGCGGGAAAGTTACGCTCTGTGTCCAGTGTGTCCCCTCTTTGGGAAGAGGAACCCAAAACCACTTGCAACTACGCAGGCTGATCGCTGCAACGCCGTTCTGGTCGAATCGGGCCTTGAAACGGAATCCCGACGTGGCAATGAAACTTGCTGAGCGCTGCCCCTCCAGGTTAACATAACGGGTTCGTTCTAACTGCGTGGCATCATGGAGCGCCACTGTCAGATTCCCCAGATGGGTGATTTAGCTGCCTGCGTCGTACGGACGGTGGCGACAAAAGCATTGGACCGGCATCTCAGTGCAACGCCACGGAAACAACAATGCAGTCGGATGAAGGGCTGAGCTGCCGGTTGCACCCGGGTCCACCTCTGCTGAGGTGTTCTCAGGTGAAGTCTCAAGACAAAGCCCTCGGTTTGTTTGTCACATTTGCATGCTGGGAAAAAGAGGCCGTGCGAGCGCTTCTGCAACCTGTTGACTCTCTTAATGGGCAGGTGGCTTCACTTCACAAAGGCCCTGCGCAAGCGTCTGGTTGTGACCATTAATGGATTGCTTTCAGCAGCCCAAGGACATTAGAGAAAGGTCCTTCATACGACATGGTGTTTACAATTTCATTGCTCGTATACACAGTGTAATTCCCCCGTATCTTAATTACAGAAGAGACATTTAGCGGCAGCGGGAACATCAGTTCTTTGTCTGAACGCAACTGCGGAGGTGCAAGTGCGGTCGGGACCGTCGACCGACAATTTTAGGGTCAGTGTGACACAGACATTTCCCAGTAATTGGTGACATTTTGCTGGAAATTGCACTTCACTTCATCTTGTAAACAATCATGTTTGTTGCCATGGCGACGGCCGCAAGGCCGATGCAGCAGAAAGAACAGTTGCACAAAGTTTACCAACACAACGCAGATGTGGAACTCTGCTTAAAAAAGAAAAGAAAAGAAAAACTGCCACCAGGGGGCGATCGTAATTGCGTGTCCTTTCCTTGAGGCAGTTGTCAGAGTGCTTATGTTAACAGGAGGCCAGCGACTGGTTATTTCAAACAGGACACGCTCCCAGCCCCCTGAGTAGGCGTGGTTTCATGAGTGGGCGTGGCCAGCTCCCTTTGGCCAAGTACTGTGATTTTAACCTCTGAACAGACGCGTTTGTTTGACACTTGCTTTGCTGTCTGCCAGACGCATTAGCACTAATTACAGAGCGTGTCGAGCGCAACGAGACAGAAGAACAAAAAACTTGTCTGGCCACCAACACTGAGAAGCCTCTGATGCTCGCAGTGCTGATGTTTAGCAGAGAGATTCTGTGGGTGAAGCAGCTGCTGCCGCTGCTCTGTCACACTTCAGACAGTGGCTGTGTGTGCGTCAAACAGCTTTTTGCAGCGGAAGGAATTTACCTAACTGGGCTGATTCTTTCCACGAAACCTCAGCAGAGACAGACGCTGCTTGGTCAACCTTTGTGAATTAGGCCGATGCACGAGCCCTTGTAGTGGCTGCTAAAGCCACATAATCCTTCCTTTCCATTGAGAACCAGCCGCCCCCACACACACACACCGGACACACCCCGTGGCGCGGCTTCGATGGCACGTCGTGTTTACATACCACAAGACATACTAATAATACAGGAGACATGACAGATAAGGCAGCGTTTATTATGAGAGCCCATCTCAATTAAAGCATTCCTGTCTGCCGGCTTCAGATAAGTGACAGCCGGGGCGACACTGAAAGGAATTTTACAGTACGATAAGGCTACTTATCGGCAGTAAACAAACTCGGGGAGTGACAGTTTGCTTTAGCGCCCTCTCTTCTTCAATGACCTTTTACTGGAGCCAATAAACAGTCCGGCTGTAACGCAACTGTGAGTAGAGCGAGCCTGCTAAGGAGATCAGAGTGGAGAGTGACTCATTAATGACACCCAACAGCCTATGTGTGATATCATTTCAAAGAGCTAGCCACATGTCACAAATTAGCTAGCGACATGCCTCGAATTAGCCTTTGTTCTGCATTGAACTGCGCTGACTCCCCGTAATTGGGGTACGGCGATGCAGGACGAGGGGAAGGGATGAGTGCGAGGCTAATACTACCAGGCGAAGACAAAGAAGGACTGGGCTATTCAGCTTCTTCAGTCTTAATCACCATTTATGGCAGAGGGAGGTGTGGGGGGGAGGAGTGTGTGGATGGATGGGAATTAATGTTATTCCACAAGTTTCGCAGCGGCACGTTTGATTTATAAACACGCATCGGAAACTAATTAAGATGCTAATTAGGGAGGCAAGAAGGAGGCCTTTGAGTCAGCCACACTTAAAAAATGCAATTAGTTCTTTACCTTAATGTAAAGACAGGGAGGGGCAGAGATATGCAAAGGCAGTGTGATTAGCATGCATTCTTTCGGTTGGTTATTAAGTGATACGATATCATGCGCAGCGTGGCTTATTTCCTGCTACGAACGTGGACATGGATTATATGGAGCAGTTTACTCTGAAATATCAGAATATATGAGCCAGTTACAGAGCAGAGAGTGGCTTGAATGAAGGGATGCTAATTAAGGCAATCTACTGATGTATGTAGAGCACTATCAAATATTTATGACGCCTTATTATAAATCATGAATGCGCTTGGCAAAACAGAAACGTCAGCTCTGCGGTCACCTCTGAATAAACCTTAGTGTGCACTTGATACAAGAGTTCCAGGATTGGGATTTGTTTCTTCAGATGAACGTAATACCCCTGAAACTGCTGCAACACGGTTTTAACAGGCCCGAGCTTTGCAGAATCCAATGTACCATTTTTTTCTAACCAGAAATGAAAAAAGTGCTTCCGTTCCTTGCTGGATGCTTCACAACATGTTCGCTCTGGAAATGATCCCACAGTAATGTAACACATGGCACAATTTAATTTCTCTCCCGAGTTAACAAAACACCTGGCAAGGTATTTGTTTCAACTTTTAAGACTGCCTCTTCCGCCGCACCTTCACCGGGCATCAATCCTACTGAGCCAACTTGACCTCTGTCACGTCCTCTGGATGTCAAATGGGACCTGAGTGGCTGAGAATTTACCTTCCTGAGCTGTTCTCGACAGAAAAACCCGACATCAGGCCTAATAAAAACAAGCAAATACAAAATGAGGCATTTGTTTTCCTTTTGCTCCTCAGAGTGCAGTTTGGCCCTTCCACCACTAGGTGGACGTTTAGCCAAAAAAAACAGCAACAAAAAAACAATAATAACAAGGGACTCCGTGGATTCAGACAGACGTTGGAATCCTGCTGTTACTGCGACTGGGCTTTTATCGAACAGCAACACCACTCGCCAAAATGAGCAGCGGACCAACATGGATCACAACACGAGATCGGGTTTCCTTGTTTTCAACGTTGTTTCACAGGGACACAGTCACACCTCATTGTTGCCATCCTTGAGGAAAAAAAAATACTGTTACACACACTGCTGATTTTTTTCCCCCTGCAGGTTGCAGTAGTGCACAATAAAGAACTGATTTTGTCATTGAAAATCCATCAAAAACATCCATAATACTTGTAGTATTATATTTGCACAGCCGTCAAAGACTCAAATTAGCTTCAGAATCCCTGACTCGCATCAATGCATCCAGGGTGAAAGGATGGAAGGTCTTCCAACGTGTCAATCTCAAGGTTTACAGGAGAGACAGGGGCGTTATTCATCCTCTGAATAAAACACCCGATAGCCCCTCTTTAATCCAAAATACTAGCTTCTTTTTGTGGAAACGTCGCACACCAGCAAACCTCGGGATTTCACAGGCGACCCTTCAGAATCGAACAACAACGTTCTTGCCCCCCGGTTCGACATTTATAATGTGGCCGTTCCACATGGCAGGGATGTAAATCTCCCCCCTTTCTGGGTCATTATGCAATTATTCAACGCTCCCTTAACACCTCTTATACTCCAACCACAGAAATACAGTAGCCTGGAGTTCCTTGATTGCAGCTCTGTCACCAGCCGCATAATATAAGAGCTCTTAAAGTCGAGTTATTAGGGAGAGGGGAAGAAAAAAAAGGGCAGCGGAAAGCGGCGGAGGAGTTGGAAATGAACGCAGAAGGAAATTCTGCACGCCGCTTGGAGATGAAATGTCAAACGCAAACTGCCTGCTTGACCTTAAAGTGAGACATGCGTCACCTGCACAATTAAAGAATCGTCCGTTTCACGAGCACCTTTCTCTAATTCGCAGGTGACAAAAGGAGCGCTCTGTGGGTTTAATGGCCACATCCTTCACACCGGCGACCAGGGACGAGCTGCAGAGCTCTCGCCGGCTCTCGGCTCCCTGCTAATCTCTCCGGTCACGTTTTAGCGGCGACATCGGGGGCTCAACTTCTGCCTCGCTTTGCCAACCTCAGAGGGGAGAAAAACCTCCAGCTCTTAAATGCGCTCTCTTCATTCATGGCCGCATTCCACCGCCGCCGCCGCTGCTGCTGCTGCCGCTGTGGCGGCGGCGGCAAAGTGAGCCCCGGCTGAGTCTGCGTTTCAGCTCAGCAGGGCTGCAGCCGGGAGAGAGAAGAGGGACGCTGTGAGAGGACTGGCGGGGGGCCACAGAGGCCCTAATGCACTTCCTTTTAAAATGTGAAGCTGCACATTAAGCTTTCATAGGCTTCCCCTCCGCGCCTCTCATCTGGTGAGCGGGCGCACCATCCTTTGCACGCACGCACATAAACAGCAGAGGCACAAAGGGTTCGGTGCATCACATATACACAATGGCGCTCATAAAGGGACTAAAAAGGGGTCATTTTATTTTCATGAATTTTGAAAGGAATGCATTTAGTAGCTGGCGTAGTCGTACGTTAGGGGCAAAAACATTGAACTTTTTTTTTTTTTTTTTTTTTTGAGGCAACTTTAAGTTTGCAAGCAATTCCAAAGCTAAACTTAGAAATCTCAAACAACCATATTTCCAGCATCTAACAGCAAACCTACTGGTCGGTTAAGGGATGGCAGTGAATTAAAGAGCCAATCAGCTTTTCTGTTGAACTGTGATGAAACCAGGAAGCAAATGTTGCAAGATGCCCCTCAAGGAGCAGCAGCAGAAGAAGAATGTGGAAAAACAGAGAGCAACAAGTAGTGCCAAGTCCAGCTGATGCTAAGCAATATCGTCTTCATCATCGTCACTCCCATAGTCCGTAGACCGTTGGGGCACTGATGATTCAACTGTTATTCGCCATGTCTTTCGATCATAGGCTTCTCTCATACAAGTTGCGATACTTTTCCCTGTCCATTCTGTGAAAGCAATATCACAGACACATTAAACAATGTTAAATATTCCTGGAAAGGCCTCACCAGCGGAAATATAAGTTAAGTATAATTTTTTTTTTTTTTTACTGTTGCAGTTTCTGATCTCATGGCTAGAGGGAACTAAATTCTACGCACCTGACCTTTGAGAACACGCAAAGCAGGCCATGGAAAAACATTGCGTCCAATGTTGCTCATTGTGTTCCGACAATTCAAACAAACAACATCTAAATTTGTATCTGGAGAAACAAGCAACTCAAACTCAAAAACAGCAGCAACCGACACAAACATTCTGAATCGCAAAGTCTGCTTTTAAAACTTTTGTTCCCGGGGGGCTTTTCTAGAATTGAGGTCGTCTAGGTGAAGTAAATATTATAGACACCGAAATGCACTGCATTGGGTTTTTGATTGTTTGTTTGTTTGTTTGTTTTTAACCTTTTTTCAGAGACTGAAATAACATTGTGGCGGCAGCGGTGCTCATTTCTATTCAGTGGGCGATTTTCAGGGTCATGGGTTCAGTCAGCTGAGCCTTCAGAATTCATAACTGCCTCACAAGCAGGGCAAAGAAACCCTGGAGATTTTCAAGTATTGATTTGGAGACCAGCTAAGAGAGCAATTGATACACACACACACACATTCAGTCTTCCACTGGTGTCAATATTTTTAAGATGGAGCAGCAGTGGACTGGGTTTCTGGCAGGGCCAGTGCAGTGCAGATTGGGTTGTTATTTACTGCAGCTAATATTCTCAGATATGCATTTTTGTGCGTGCTGCACATTTATTGTAATTCATCCCATTGCCTGTTATTCATTTATGTCCTTCTCTTTTGTAGATTGCACTTGCGGCGCAGCGTGGGAAGGATGCTGCAGGGCGGGAGAGAGAGTGTGTGCGTGTGTCTTGTTGCTGGCATGTTTGCACAGACGGGTTAGCGGAAAGAAAGAAAAACAGTGTGTATTGTGAGTGCAGTCAGCCTTCGTGCCGGATCCTCAGAGTCCAGAGACGCAGACAGAGGCACAAAGACGGCGGTGACGCCACAGCAGCAGCAGCGGCAGCAGCAGCAGCAGCAGCGGCAGCAGAGGCAGCAGCGGCGGCAGCGGCAGCAGCAGCAGCTCTCCAAAGTCTCCCTACTTCTGTTTTATTCATGCTCCTTCTGGAGAGGAGGAACACGAGATCAGGTGTCGGCTGTGCGCACATGTGTGTTTGTTCAGTCGTAGGTCTGGGCCTCACGCAGGAAAAAATAAATATGAAAAAAACCTCAACCAGGAGGAATCATGCATGATTTTGAAAATGCAGTGAATAATCAGGAAGCCGGAAGCTTTGAAAGAAAGAAAGAAACAAAGGTGCTGGAGGGAGGGGTGGAGGAGGTGTGTGTGAGTGTGTGTGTGAGTGTGTGTATGGTGGTGGGGGGGTGGTCAGGATGGAGAGGGATCTGCACTGTGCTTGAATTTCTGTCTGCCACTCGGGTTTCTGCGTGGTCGCCACGAGTCTTTGTCGTCAGCGATGAATGGAATGAAATAAAAAAACTATAAAAAGGGAAAGTTCAAGCATTTACCACTTACCCCCCCACGTCAATAGAGGCTTTTTCTGATGGATGGAACTGATGTTGAGATCAAATGTGAGAAAAGAATTCCACTTGATGGATGCTTACTGTGGCCAAGGACACCGACACCAGCAGAAGAGAAACATGAAGCATCTCCATAGTGACACAGTCAGACTCTCATTGTCAACATAAAAGGAAGTGTTGGAACCTGTTTAGCACTTTGGATTATTGAAAAAGACAACCAATAAAAAAATATATATATACAGCCATGTGATTCTAAAGGGTTTCTAAGCAGAAAACTTCACCATGTCGAGATGAAGCGTGCTGGCGTGAGTCTCCCATGTGCAATGAACTGTGATTGGGATTCAGCTTTGGATTGGAAAAGAAAAAAAGAATCGCTATCAATATCGCTTATGAAGATGCTAAACGTTCAACAAAAGGAAGGTCAAGACCTGACAAGTTATCTGTCATCTGTCTCGACTCGTCAACTCCACAAGGAGTCGAGTCAAGTCTCTGATCAGTGTTGGACTCTTGACTCCACTTGTGTCTCCTCCTCTGTCCGTCTGTCTGTCTGCTGCTGTTTGCCTCCATCCTGGAGCACTTGGCCACAACAGCCATCTACCAGCCCGACTGTTTACCCACCACGGGACTCAGGAAGAGTCAGGTGGATTACAAAATGCCACCCCGGCCTCCATCCACATCAGGCGAGTGTCGAACGTGGTGGATTTCCACTTCACAGAAAAAAAACTATCCCCTCCAGAAACCTGCCAGAACCCATTTGAAGCCCCTTTTTTATGGCCAGTGTGTGTTTTTTCATAGTGTGTGTTGGCTGTGGCCGGAATCACACTGAAGTGCCGCCACATCCCTCACGACGGAGCCGTCCACTTACAGGCCAGCGCTTGTGGAATGAACACGGAGGGGGAGGAGAAGAATGACCAAGTGCAGAGGAGAAAAAAACAAACAAAAAAACAGATGGAAGGAGTAAAAGAAGGGAGGAGGCTCGACAGAATGAGAAAGCAAGTGGGGTGGAAATTGGGGTGGGCGAATGGGGGGTGATGGGGGGGTGAGGGGGTGGTCCCCACTGAGCCGAGGCTGTTGAGTGAAATTTATTTGAGCTGCAGCCTCTCAAGTGAATCCCCCTGAATGGGAGCAAATAGACGGCAGACACCACCAGCGCGGCCTCGCCGCACATCAGCTGGCGAGTGTGTGAGGGAGCGAGCGGGCGGGTGGGTGGGTGGGAGGGTGGTGGGTGTGTGTGTGTGTGGGGGGGGGGGGTGGTTGGACTCGCAAGTTCACAAAGCAGCGCAGGCGGGAAAACAAACCGGCAAATAAACAAACAATATGGAGGCGCACGGATCACATTTATTTATACATCTTTATTTTCTGTTTTCATGTCATAATCCAGGCTGAAGACACCAAACGGCATTGATGCGGGAGAAGAATGGGGGGTGGGGGGGTGTTTAACAGCAAATAGAAGGGAGACTGCAGCGACGTGATACAACAAGAACAGCCTGCTCTTCCTCGCCGAGCAGACTGAAAAACAATCCTGGATTTGGAGCTGCTTCCTATTGGCCGGATGTACAGAGAGAGGCGGGACGGAGCGGCGGTGGCGGAAAAAGCAACCAGGGCCGGAAATAAAAAGGAGGCATCACAAACAGAGAGGCCGTTTCGATGGCAAGTGCAGGTGTTTATTCACGACGCACATGAATAAAACGTACACGTAACCGTTCAGAGAGGTTACGGCTCTGGCGAGAGCAGAGGCACGTCGACATTTAAAGTAATCAGACACCACAAACCCTTACAAAGTGCAACACGGAGCGTTTCAGCCTCTTAGGAGTAAACGCCACCTTGTGGCACAGGAGCAGATTACAGTTCGCTCGCTGACCAGCTGAGGCCTCAGCCTGGATCAAAGGTCACGACCCTGTAACCTGACTACATGTGGTGTTTTCACACTGCGACGTTTGTACCACAGTCTCCAGTGTGACCGGCGCCACACAGCGGGTCCTGTTGCGTTAGCGTCGCGTGCGTTATGACGGACCGTAATTCCTTTTTCTTGCACGCTTGGGAATTCCTGTCAGCGGTCGTCCTTGTCAGACGTTTCCACACCACCGTAGCTTCCAAGTCCCTTCCCTGCCAACGTGTCCGTCTCTGTGGCACCTGCGCCCCCTGCCCTGCCTCGCTGTCCTCCACGGCCTCGCTGAGCTCCGAACAAGACGTCTGTCCGCGACTCTCCGACTGACTGACACTGACACACTGACAGGTGACGGCTCCCTTTACTCTCTGCCTCTACGTAAGTCAAGACCAAGTGCATGGGATTTTGTAAACTGCACCTAACTGTGACATCGAGGCAAAAACTTCAAAGTGGATCCGTATTCCAGGTTGCCACAGAGACGTAAACGCGGCTCTATAATATGAACACTTGCAATTAGTGAATCCAATATGCCACAGCTGCTAATTCTTATATCTCTCTCAAAAAGCGAAACAATACAAGTATTCCGCTCCACACCCCTGGGTCGCTCTTAGAGCTGCTTAATGAATGAACCATCGGGATGTAGACGTGCCATTTATGGTTTCTGTAACAATCCCGCTGGAGAGTCTCTCGACCCTTCGTATCTTTCTCCTTCTCTTTTTTTTTTTTTTTAATTTTTTTTAAATTTTGCTGCAGTTCCACCAACGTCCGGAGCCGCCGTGCCATCCATCTTGGTCAGAGTCACCG
This sequence comes from Nelusetta ayraudi, assembly GCF_046127955.1. Classification (NCBI taxonomy): domain Eukaryota; kingdom Metazoa; phylum Chordata; class Actinopteri; order Tetraodontiformes; family Monacanthidae; genus Nelusetta; species Nelusetta ayraudi. Next base: position 3,217,973 of record NW_027466083.1, read on the forward strand.
TCTCAGGCAGCTGTTTCACAGTCCAGCACCCACAGAGAGACTCACCCAGCTGTTCTCCCAACGCACTCAGCTCTTCACTCTCCAGCGTCACAGATGCACTCGGTCCCTTTTACAGCCCCTCTTCCCCACCTCCCTCCCAAACCAATGGCAGTGCTCTTGATTATCGACTCGTTTGAAGGTGCTCTCACTGCAACGTGCACCCAGTTGGGAACGAGCGCAATCGTCTTTATGTTATATATATGCATCAGAAGTGACTGCACTTCAGGTTGACTATACTTGACTGTAAGTGCCAAATGCGGATGGTTGTGTATCACAATGTGGCCCTGTGTGACTCCACCATCTCCATAAAGAGGCTGGGAGAGGCTCCAGCACCAGATTGACCCCCTGTGCAGGAGAAGCGGCCATAGACAATGCATGCATGGAGCAGTGGCTGGCTTAAAAAAAAAAATCAATAAATAAAAAAACATGACTTGGCACACTGTGTACGCTTCTCCGGCACAAGACTTGTGTGGGTCTCTGAGTGCTGAATGGAGAGATTATGTAACAGAAGACAGGGTCGGTGGATGAGAGCCCAAATTAAAGGCTGCACAGTGTTGGAGGAGGAAAGAAAAAACCTTCCATTGTTCTGCTTCCGGGACAGAATGAAGACCGAGTGGAATCTCCTGAACAAGTCGGATAAATGGGGAACTGGTTCTGAGTTGCGACTTGATCCTCACTACATGTCTGGCGCTCAAGCCCAGCATCCAAGCAGTCATCTTGCCTTCCTGCTGCACACATCCCAAACTGTGGCTCAGTCCATTTCTCAGCGCTGTGGCCATCTGCACCCATTTTTTTATTTTTTTTGCCAGAGCAGAAAACGCAACATAAACCGTCCAGATTAACGCCTCCCTCCTCATGCTGGAGATCTGCTTCGCCACGCAGCTAATGACTTTGTCCCACCGAATGCACTGAGAGACTCGACGGCACGAACAGCTGTGGCTCCGCAAATTTATATTTCAAATAAAAGTCAACGGCACGGAAATATATTTTTGCTAATTATCTGGTGTGCTGTTTTCTTTTCAAACAGACGTGTCTTCAACCATACCAGACAGCTGCCTGCAAAATTCTCTGCATTCAATGGTCTCAATTCACCGTTTTTTTTCCTTTACTTTTTACCAAAACACTTTTCCATGCACATGTGGTTCTGAGTGGCACCTGCTGCAGCGAGAGGCTCTGTAGCATATTCGTTTACAGCTGCTTTTTTCCACTGTTATTATTTTTGAATGCAATACTGTCGAGTCACTGCATTGCATGACTGTTTTCCAACTTTTTACCTCCATTGTTGGGGTTCACATGATCTTTTCTTTTATGTCTAGACAATTGGATCAATGGATAAATTGATAAAGTTCCCCTAAATAAACAGGAACTAAGATCATGAAAGGCTTTATTCACCATTTAAAATACAAATGTCATGGCAACATCTTTGCTTTTTATAGAGAAGAATGTAAAATGGTTCACGCAATCAAGGTTCTCTAGTGATTTTCATCATCTTGTTTTTTTTTTTTTCTTTCGTACTAACAAAGTACTCGAAACCAGGACAATATTCACCGTAAACCTCATAAGTGTGTGACACCGGCCTTCTTGGTTACAAAAAAAATATACAAAATATCTTGGCTTTGTGAAACGGACTTCACTCGTTGGCTTCAATTATATCATGAAATAATTGCTGCCCTCATAAAAATCCTGATGGAAAAACCTTTTAATCAGATTAACATGAACATGTTCAATAGCGGAGTCACACTGGCAAATGTCGGCTATTTAAACAGGCATTTCATTTTTTTTTTTAAAGTCACTCCAGCGCAGCAGCGCAGTGAAACACATGAAGACTTAACTAACAATACGAAAAAAATCAGCCTCCTGGGGCTTGAGCGCAGGCGTCTAACAACAGCATTTGTTAACCAGCTGAATGTGAGTCGCAGTAGGTTCTCTGGGAAACGTTCCCTCCAAGAATATTAGCGCCTCGTTTGGCAAACATGTCCACTTCCTCACAAATGCAGATGAATTACATTCCGCAAAAATGTGTTTTGTTTTTATTCCTGCCTTAACAAATATAATTACAGAATGCATTTAATGGAAATTGCTCACGTATCAAATTTCCATAAAGTGATTTTAAGGAAATATTGGCTTCATAAATGTGGCGGCGACGGAGACAATGAATGTTGGATTACTGGCACAAACACCTGCTCTCGGCTTCATCATTTAATAACACTCCTACATATAGCACAATGTATTGTGCATATTCTCTTTCTTCTGCTTGCTGACCCATGTCCAGAAACATTCCTGCTGTAATAATAAGGGGTCATTTGTGCGCCGGATTTGCTCGCATTTTGTCTGTTAGCTTGGACTCTATCCATGGTGGCACTGAAAATCTCTGCTGCCCATTGTCTGTGCACGTCGATGGGTGTTGCTTTTTTTGTGTGCAGACGTGTTAACATTTGTTTTGCAAAGCCAAGGGCAGCTGGTCGCACTGACTCTTGAATTTTTGAAGTTACCTCTCAGAGAGCAGGATAGTGCAATTATAAATATGCAATGTACTGACGTTGGATTCTGAAAAGGGTTCTGGTTAAAAATGGGGAAAATACACATTCTGAAAGAATTGAAACATATGTATATATATATATATATATATATATATATATATATATATATATATATATATATATATATATATATATATATACATATACATATATATATATATATATATATATATACATATACATATATACCTGCAGAAGGTCAACGTCAGCACGGCTTCAATCATGCAGCCACTCACGGAGGAGCGAACTCAGTTCTGTTACAATTCTAGTCAATCAGAGCAATCAAGTCTAATGCTGGTAAAATTACAGACCCGCAGGTGAAAAGACGGCCACCTGCACTTTACACACCGGCCTCCTATTGATCTTCGTCCGGCGGGCGGCGGGAAAATCAGACGACAAAAACCTTTCGGAATTCTTCTCTTTGTCTTTGCTCGAGGGTGTAAAAGAGAAAAATACCTGGATGTTATGTTCAATGCCACAAATGCCACAGAGTGTGATATTGCACACCCAGGGCATCTTTTTGGATACAAGTACTCCTGTTTTTTCTTTCTTTCTGACACCGCCACGACTTGAGGCCCTCAGCTAAGGACCCACCGGCTGATCCGTGGACTCTGCTGAGGACCCAGTGTGAACAAGCATTTACCTTCAGGTGGCCTCCACTAGTCAGGAATAGCTTCCCAGGAGTGATCAGACTGGTGAGTGCCTAATCTATTTTTAAATCCCCCTTAAAGCCTCTTTCATAGTCCTAAAGTCCCTTTTACAGCTGCCTTTTAAACCTATTTCCTTTAAACACGGCCATTCTTTTAAGTGAATCTTATTAATCATTTGAATCACTGCAAAATGCCTTCATTTTCACTTCTTTTCTTCTTCCTCCTCACAGTGAGTCACCTCTGCCTCTTTTAATCGCACCTGCTCTCTTGTTCTTATTAGTGTTGAAACACTTCCACTGACTTCTTTTCTTTCAATAATATTGTTATGACAGAGTTGTTATCGTTATTTTAGTGGGTGGGCAGCTGCTCAGGTGCCACAGCAGGTGCCCGAGGGCTGCAGCCAACAGGAGGAGCCGGTGTGGAGGTGAGCTGCAGGCGGTGCAGCAAGAGCCAGAAGGCCCTTTTAAAATTCCCCCGCGTTCATTGCAGCAGAGTTGCCAAATGACTACACTAATGAGAATCAGCTGAGGCGTCAGCTGACGGCTGTCAGATCAGCTGACTTAGCCGGGGCGGTCAGTCGGAATTAACTTCGACTGCCTGTCAAAGCTCGGAAAGCGCTCGATCCGTGATTGAGACGTATGATATATAAATGTATTTCACAGCTACGGCTCTGGTGAGTGAAAAAAAAGAAATAAATAAAAGATCCAGGGCGAAGGTGTGAATGAGAGAATTACAGCTTATGAAAAAAAATAAAAATAAAAAAAACTAATTCCGTCCCCTGCGGACAGGTGGGAAGGCGTGTGAGAAATAATTAATGGTGAAAATCAGATGATGAGCAGCAGTTTCGGTGGCACAGGTAATTATACGGCTCTGACATAAAGAGGAATACACATGCGGCAGTGTGATAAAATCTCATTAAATCATAAATTACACAGCCTTATAAATGAAGAACATGTTTTTTTTTTCACTTGATTGTGCTGTGAATGCATCACAGTAATTTGGGTTTAATCGGCGTCTGCTCATGACTCAATTCTATTTCCCTCCAAGTGCGCACAAAAGGAGGGGTAAAAATAGTTTAACATGCGTGTGCACGTGCGGCAACGTGCACAGCCTCGCCCACCGGCGGACCTAAAGAGATTAGAAGTTATCCCATTCCATCCCAGCACAATTTCTGCCTATATCCAAAAAGTAATGCCTGATTGTGGGGTTGCAGCAACCTCCACGCGCGGCATAGCAGTTTCCTTGGCAACAACAGCAAGAGGCTCCGCGATAACCTGCCAAATCAACTCCCTTTCTCTTCTTTTATTACCTCCCCCATCCGCAGTTATATTGCGTCCGTCTTAAACTTTCTCATTTACCAATTTCACGGCATTGTTCCTTCATCTCGGCGCTGTCAAAAGAAAAATAGTTGTGTTCAAAATCGAAGAAAGGTGCACGGCTGGCGCTGAGGTAAACCGCATTGTTAAAAAACACAAGCAATCTGTTAATAGAGGGAAATTACCCGGAGAGTAAATGGTAAATTAGCTCCACTCATTTTTCTCAAGTGATGGGAAACTCACTGTGAGTCACTCACCAATAAGGGAATCGGATTCTTGAGTCATTTGAGTGATTGTGTCTGTCACCCGGAGTGTGCTGAAATCCAAATGCCGTTCGCTCGCTAGTGGCAGCAGAGTGAGCGACTTGGTAAACTCGATCGCCACTCGAGGACTCGCAAGTGTTGAGTTCAGTAAAGTGACCCCTCGGCCTTGAACGAGTCACCCAGGATTCACCAGCACTCAGAGTCAGGTGGCTCAATCTCCCAGAGCAGTGTGACACGCTGGGCTTCTCTGCAGGACCTGCAACTAATTAGAGTCTGAAAGTGTATCCACTAGTAGTGATTACCTCATGTTTATCACTAATGACTCCACCAAGGCATGTTTTAGTGTGTGTGTGTGTGTGTGTGTGTGTGTGTGTGTGTGTGTGTGTGTGTGTGTGTGTGTGTGTGTGTGTGTGTGTGGGAGCGTGGTAACCTATTTGTGCAGCCATGACCTCTGCACGAACGGCCAGAAGTAGAAATAGCATAAACCAGCCTGATGAAGGGGCGGGACTTCATGCAGGCGTCATACAACAGGTGTGTGTGTGTTTGTATAGCTTTGTGTGTGCACTGCAGGTTATGTCGGCGAATATATTAGTAGTGTATGCGTTCGGGGAGGTCTAAGGTCCGTGTGCGTGGGCGCCAGCAGTCCCACTCAGCGAGGGATGAGCCGGATGCGGTCCCACGAGCTTCACGGAGAGGTTCTATTTAATCCACGCACGCAACCCGAGGACCAAAAAAAGAAAAACGAAGGAATCGAACGGGCAATTAAGGGAATATTTTGCGCGCTGCACTAACAAAGGTTACGGTACCCTTGGCGCTGTGCACAATAACAATCGCACAGACTTGACGCCGCACGTTTTGTTTACCCAACAGATGTCTAACCTTCAGACACCCTCTTTATTCCCTGACACACATTCAGCCACACACCCACACACACACACACACACATACAGACACACATACAGACACCTTTGTCCCTGGTTCAGCCACTAAATGTCAGCGCTTCCCTGAAATATTTGAACGGAAAACTGAAGGGAAATGATTTATTTAAGAGAGAGAGAGAAGATCTGGCGGCTTCTGTGTGTGTCGTTTCTTTCACTGTGTGTTCTTGTAAATAGGGATTATTCAAAAGAAACCAGTGATTGGCGTTCTGGTGACGACGCATGATGTCAACCTAGTTATGCTAATGACTCAGAGGCCCTCAGTCCCCCACCTGTAAATATGATGAACACTAAACAAATCATCCACATGTTGGATTTTTGCTAAATTATAGACTTTTAATTCTGAGCGTTGCTAAACGTTCTGCAGATGTGCTCCCACTTTTAATACAGCAACTCTGATCTTTTCTTCACAGTTGCTACTGTCAGCTGCCAAAACATTTAAATAAAACGCAATGTACTGTTGCTGGGAATTGCAGAGAATTAAGACAGCACATCCAATATGGACACAGTGACACTTTATGAGTGCGGGCAGGTATTTGTGGGTTTAGCGTCGGACTGGTGTGTAATGAGGGCAAAAAGGCATGAAAAATCTATCATCGTCACGGCAAATTCTATGATTACTATTGATGCTGCTCATCAGGGATCTCACAGCCTCGTCCAGAATGATTGGCTCTGTCTGGCAGGGAGTTCCGTGTACGTGGCTCGAGCCCCCCTGTTCAAGCTGACTTTGTGTGCCTGTGTGTGTGCGTGTGTGTGTGTGTGTGTGTGTGTGTGTGTGTGTGTGTGTGTGTGTGTGTGTGTGTGTGTGTGTGTGTGTGGGAGGCAGCAATGCTATTGCAGAGAGGTGGGGAGCTCTGCCTGTGATTAATACTGCCATTTGCTACCGCCGCTCCCTCCTCAGCCCTTCCAGGGCCCAAGGTTAGTTGGAAAGATCTTGTGAGATTCCATAAGTTCATTGCAGCCATAATACACTGTGGCCCGAGGATTACTGCCCCAACTGGCACTGTGCTACACGTCTGATTATATTGGGCACGGTGAAGTCATTGCTATCAGTGTGAGGAGGAGCCAGGGGGGGAAAAATGGCGATATTTAAGACTCTAAAATGGAAAATTGTTCTATTTTACACATACATTGGGTATATCAAATATATCAGATCAATTACTCCGCAGTCACGCGGCCCTCCAGACAGCTTAGACTTGCTGCTACAGTTTGATGCTTCCCATCAGAGCAAACAGTCACTACTGCAACTTTCAAGCTAATTTATTTTGCCTCAGCTGGACTGCCGGTCACTTCTGGTTAATATTCTTCATGTTTTTCTGGAGATTTTCAGGGCAGCTTGAAACAGTTCCTCTCCATTTGATTCCAGCTGAACGGAGGTGATGAGACAATGCGAAGAATGACTGAACATTCCATCATCTGGAGCTCGGCAAGATGGAGGAGCACAATTTCAGACCTGAAGAGATGCAGTTTTAAGGTTACTGTAGGTTTTTCTTTCCTCAAGTTGCACATTTAGTATCTCCTCTAGATAATTCTGAAAGATCATTCATCCCATGTTAAGACTTCCTAAAAACAAAACATTAAAGCCCTCCTGCCTCCAAGTGAAGTTATGCCGCCCTCTCTCATGGAAATAAATACCTCTGAATATCTGGGCAATTATTTTTTAATCAAATTCTGTTTTATCACATGCTCGCCATGAAAAGAATAATCTTGACTGAACTCTAGATTGAAACATGAAAAAAGGAACAAGACGTCCAAGTGCATTTCACCACTAAATACTGCCGCTTGCATTAATTACCAGGCAATTAATGACGCCCATCATCATCCGTCATCGGCTGTCACACCGAGTTCCGCTTTTTTTTTTCCCCCTCCGACCCCCACCCGCCAAATTATCATGTAAATGAACAACTCTTCCATCAATTAACACGCTGATCCTTCTCAGTTAGTGCTTTAGATAATCAGAGATAAGAATGATTAACAATCACAATATGAGACTGTTGTCAGACGGCGGCTGTGTCTCAAATGTATTATCCTCCCGAGTCCGTTCTGAGCCTGGAGTTACGAGGCGACCCGTCTGACTGCGGTCACGCACGCGCGCTTTACAAACCTACCGCAGCACAGCCGGCGCACGTAAGGCAGCGTCACAACGCAGAGAGGCGCATTTATCCAGACCTCTTTTCTCCAGCGTGTCTTTACGCCCCGCCGCCGCACATATTTATACGGAAAGACTGAACTTTGGAAATGGAGTGACATTAATTAGTGAGATCTAGCGGGTGGGATCTCGTACATTAGTAACACTGTTCTGAGCACTCGCAGACTCCGAGGGAGGGCAAGAGAAATTATTGGAGGATTAAACTGTCGCTGTTGTGCTGCAGACCTGATACTTTACACGGCCTTTCGGATGACTAGAGTTAAATAGTAAGTGCAAAATTTAAAGGGCTCAATGGGCATTAAATGGAATGGATGAAAAAATTACATCTGTATGGTTGCTTCCTTATTTTATCATTAGCGTTTATATCTAAGGAGCGGCAGATTTTCTCGTAAGGAGGTCGGAACGATGTGGGATCATGTGTTCCGCATCCAAAAACCAAGATGAACATTCATGCACTTTTTTTTTTCCATCCTAAAATGCACTCTCACAGTTAGACGCCACTTAAACCTCACGCCTAAAGAGAGGCTGCCTCGAAAACATCACTACCGACCATTTCGTACAGCAAATACAAGCGAGAAGAAGAAGAAGAAAAAAAAGACAAATAAAACAGAAGTGATTAAAAGAAACGCAGAGCCAAAGCAAAGCCGCACCAACCAGGGACTCCAAACTGAGGCGAACAGGCGCTCCGAGCAGGGAAGGTAATTAAGGAAAAAAAATGACTTGAACGGCAAGCTCCATTTTCCCCCTGTATCCCACTTCATCTTAGAAAGAGCGAATTGGGGGAGAAGGAAAAAGAGGGGTGTGGGGGCGGGGGGGCAATGGGGGCGACATAACACAGACTGTACACACCCGCCGCAGCAGGTAAATGAGCAGATAAGATGATAAATACGGGGCGGGCGGAGGCGTCATTAATCTTGGAGCAGATGAGCGCTAATTAAGCTCGATGACACGAGGCGTTGACACAGTCAGACGGGGGAACAGCGGCCGAGCACGGCGTCCTCTTAGCAGGGCGCCGAGGTGAACCTTCGGCTGGCTGGCAGCGCCGCTCATGCCACCGCCTCCGCCCCCGCGTCTCCTCCACCACCATCCATAGTGACGAGCGTTAGCAAGCGACTCCACAGTGGCTCTTTCCCCCAACGATAAACTTTTTTTGTCCCTCGCTGCTAAAAACTTTCCCCGGGTTGCCGGCCGTATGAGAGTGGGAAGGGAAAACTCTTTGAATTTGTGCAGGCAAAGCACTTTGATGGCGTGAGGCGACAACAACACGTGCTGGGAAACAAATGAAAGCAGTTGGCTGTACTGTAGGTGCTGTTACTGTAGCTGAGTTTCCATTACAGTTTTTCGCTAAATGAAAGCAATATTTCTAAAACTTTGACAAAGTACAATTGCGATTTGCTGGAGTTTCTATTGAATGGTGTGAAGTGCATAAGCCGTAATTCTCATAAAATCTCCAAGTAGCCGGTACTGGTGAGCTGTAGCTAATAAAGTGGCCGGGTCACCTTAGGACTACGGCTAGATGCAGCGTAATAATAAAGAGAGTATTATAACACACAATCCACGGCGCCGTGTCGAACAGCAGAAGTGTTCTGCCCACTGCTATCGTTACAAATCTGCAAGAAATATCAGATTAATCTCAGAGGACAAACACAGTGGACATGTAAATGCGTTTCCGTCTGCCAAAACGCAGATGTGCTCTGAGAGCCAACAACACGAGTGCACTCATGTTTCCCAGCAGCAGGAGCCCAACAGCAACACTGATCCACGTTAACTAAACCAAATTATTGAAGGTATGTTTTGAAGTCTTTGTCTATCAGCAGAAAATCACTTCACAAATTATGTTTCTTTGTTTTGGCCAAAGTTGGATTTGGTGTGGCTTTTCTGTATTTATTTTTTTTATTTTTTTTAATTTATCAATCTGCCTTTTTTTCCCTTATCCCCAAGTGTTTGCGACTGACACACGGGAGACGGTTTGCACTTCTTATGAAACTAAACAAGTGCCACTCGCTCGTTATCCACTGGATAAAATGTGCGCCGTGCCAACACAGCATCAAATGTGCCCGCTGGAGTCCACTCAAACAGGGAAATAAATAAATAAAAATAATCTGCATGTTTTCACTGGCTCTAGCGCATGTTGATTGGCAAATGTTGTGCTCCAGTTGTGTTGTGATGTCTGCTCGTCAGAAACGGGGGGGGGTGCAGCGGAAGTTTTGTGTGTGTGTGTGTCAGTGTGTGCGCGTGTGTTAGTGTGTGTCTCCCATCAAACGTCTTGCGACGACAGTTTGTCTTTTGTGTGAATCGCATCAGAGAACAATGAACCTCCCAATCAAGGCTGCCGTAGCTTTTTCAGAACAAACCGACAAGCGTCGAGGCATAAGGATACATTTTTGTGTCGCACTCATGTCAAGAATTCACCGCTTGTAAAAATGCAGCCATTTTAGTTTTGTCAAAAATCCACAAAACATAAACAAACAATTTGGAGAAAAAAAATTGACATTTCATACAGAGACAACAAACAAAGAATTATGAAAAAAAGGGAGCAGAGAAAATTTGCTCCAAACAAAATGACTCGTCCACATGTGATTCACCAATTGGCTCCCGGCGAAACAACAGCTTGTGGCAGAATCTAAAAATGGCCGTGTGATGTGCTTCAGACGGTGGTCATGTGACCCAAAGGTTTTGGCCTGTAAGTCGATCAGGACGACACATAAACGGGGGTCGCGCCTCTACCTCGGCGCTGGAAGCAGATCTATCTGGGCTTCAGTGGGAACTTTGAAGAGCGGCTCAAAGCTGTGCCGTCACCTCTCCCAGTGTCTGTCTTCCAAACACACAAAGCCCGAAGGTCTGAAACTGCCTCTGCCGGCTCGGTGGCAGCGAGAACTGTTGGACATGACCGAGGCTGCACATAAAACACACGTTCTTCTGATGGAACACTGAGACGACACCCTCTGACCACTTCAAGCAGCCGACGTTGACACAAATTTCATATATGGTCCTAAAACGTAGCAGGAGGCCTGGTATTAAGTTGTTGGAGGCCACTGTAATTTAGCTCCCGACCGCTAGCTACCATGCCCTCAGACGCACAACTTGACTTGAACCTGTTATTGAGCCGAACACGAGGAAATCACTCACAGCTGCTGGTGTTTAAAAGCCTCTTGCTCTCAGTTTTAGTCCCCCGCGGGGGGGAACCTGACCCGAGCAAGCTGCTAGAAAAGGTGGAGTACATGAGGAAATGGAGTGACCTGCAACTCTGGCGTTTAGAGGCACCTTGTTAGCATGAAATCAGAATTCATTAAACTGCGGCCTTCCAAACACAGTGCCTTCAAATGCAACGCCGTTGGCAAATGTCTATTTTTGGTATTCAGGGTCCAAAATCACAATCTTCCGTACTCAGCACTTGTTTTTTCAGTTCAATAGTGCGTCAAGCTTGTTGTTTGCATTACCCATATTTACATGTACTGAGTACAGGTTATACTCAGCGTACCCTCACTGTGGGCAGACCTGTTTACATTAAACAAACGACAGTCTTCCTCTCCTTGGCTTGCCTTCGGTGTTGGCCACAGCCAATCAGCTTCCTCCCTCTACACCCGCTAATCCTCTGCATCCTCTTCTCTCACAACAACTGACTTAACATGCCTGCCAGTTCCAGCCTCAGCATCCTCCTATCCACATTATTCACTGTCCTTCCTGCTGGACGCGTCTAAACCACCTCAGTCTGCCCTCTCTGGCTTCGTCCCATGAACATCCAACACGCCCGTCCCTCTGATGTTCTCACCCCTGATGCTTCATCCAACCTGGTCACTGCCAAAGTGAAATCCAACCTTTGAGCAATGCTACCTCTAACTCTGCCTGTCTTTTCCTTTAGATTCTGCAACATGAGTGACTCACGCAGGTCTTCATTCAGTCATTCAATCATTCACTGCGGCAGCATGAATGAGGCAGCACTTAAGGTTGACAGTGACAGGGGCATAAAGAAGACGAGTTGTGCGGAACAGAGGTTGCACAGTGATTGTGGGAATCAGACGGTCCATCATGTATTTAAACCATCTAAAGGACAATGTGCGTCTTTTCTAGGAAGTGCAGCTGGAGAAATCACATTCTTTCATCCAGAAAGAAACCATAAGTGGCAAGTGGCCATTAAAATACATAATAAAGGACGCATGAAAAAGATGAGCTGGAAGGCGTGAAACATGACAGCAAAATGGAGAAAAACACGTGAATCTTGGTTGATTATAACGAGCGCATACGCATTGGCCAATTTATTGGGTACATCAGAAAGTGGCTGCAATCAGTGATTAGACGACTTCCTGTTGCCTTTCTGTGGTCTCCAGCCAGTCTGCCCACTCTGACCTCTGACCCAAGAGGGTCAACACATTTCCCTTTCACACAGCCGTCGCTCACTGGAGATTTTCTCTTTATGGGACCGGATTCTCTGTGAACCACAGCGCTGGTTGTGACGTGGTGAAAATGCCAGAAGATCAGCAGCGGTGGGACAAACGCTCGGACAACCACGATGGCCATGTTCATGTTACCATGTCCCCCTGCTACACATGTCGCCATCCCCGTCATCTGTATTCAGGAAAAAAAAAATCCAATCTATCATAATGACACGGTTGTCTGCTTGTATTGATCACATGCTAGTCAGGCAGGACTGACAGTGAGCTGCGGAATTAAAACAGATGTGTGAGTCGCACGAATGAGCTCTGGGACTTCTGCTCCGCTTTGGCTGAGCGCCGCGCGACTCCACCAGCCTTTAAGTGTCATTTTGATATATTTCTTCCCCCTCTCCTCAACCCCCCCACCCCTTCGCCGCACATGCAAATGACTCACAGGCTGCATGTGTGTGCGACTTATATTGCGGGTAGATTATATTACGCCATTTTCAAAAGCGTGTAATGAGAGCGATACGTATTAAACACACGCTGATGCTTAAAAAAGACCCACACGACGACGCCCAGCCACAGAGGATTTACAATAATATTAGCATACGCATTATGCAACCCAATCATAATTCATCACCTGCTCACATTGTTTCCATCCTCTTAGTAATCACCCAATTCGTCAACACCATTAATCAAATATCTACGCACACTGTCCCCACTCCCACCAATACATCACAGTTAGCTTTGACGTGAGCTTGAATAGACTCAGATTTATTTACTTGACAGTGAATGTTTTAATGAGGACGTTTTTGTTTGTCTCATATTTATGTCCTACTACCGCACCTTATACTTTATCCCGCAACAAACAAACACCAACTGGAAAATATAATAAATAAGAAAAAAAGAGTCAAAAACTTTGTTCTAGGTGGTTTGTCGCGGGATTTCAATTAGCTGCTTCCATATTACCTTTCACATGGCAGGTTGTGCCTCAATGACAAACTTTTGATCTCAAAGCTCATTGGCTCAATGGTTTCTTCACTGGAGGTGTTGGTGTGATGCGAGCTTCCTTGTGGAAGAGCTGAACCATTAGTGGTCTCTAATAAAGGGCTCAAAAAGAGTGAGGGGGAAGTAGGAAGAAAGACTGAGAGAATCACATTCCAGGGAATGAAAAGCTGGAAAGAGCGAGCCATTGGGACTGGAGTCCAAGTGGAGGAAGGGAGTGAGATGGCAGGAAGGTATGAGACTACAGTAGATAGTCAGTGGCATAATTGGTGGGGCGGGGACAAACAGACGAGGTGTTTGAGAAAGGATTTATACAGAGAAAGGAAGAAGACACCTGCTGTGCGCATAAAAAAATGACCCGCAATTGCCAGAAATGACCCTTTAACGGGTCTCAAACACACCACTATCCAAAAAATAGCAACGGTTCCAAACTTGTGAGCCCTTTAGATGTGGTTCCCCAAGAGGTGACTTGTTACGATCCACACATGAAGCAGCAAAACAGCCAGCTGGCCCTCAGCAGCAGCCGCAGCAGCAGCAGCAGCAGCAGCAGCAGCAGCATCATTGCACCCAGCTTCCAAGTCAGCGGCATATTGATGGCAGCGAGACACAAAACAAAGTGTAAATGCAGCAGGTGCATGCGTGATCACACACTGCGGCGGCTGCCAAACTCGCGGGCGAGGCCAAAAACACGATCCAAGCACACCGATTTTGTATTTTCAACATCTGTCAGATTATGGCGCCGCGGCAGGGAGCGAGGTAAAGGAGGAGGTTGGGGCGAGCGGGGGGGCGGGGGGGGCTCGGATGAGCGCAGGGGTAACAACCCAGCGGGCTCTCACTCGTTTTGCGGCTCGCGTGTGTTTACTTCTCTGTCTCCCGCCGACACAATCTTGGTTGCGTAAAGAACACGGAGCGGCGTGCGCAAAAGGTCAGCGCATAAATCTGCACGCTTCAACACAAAGTGGAGGTGAGTGGGTGGGGGAGGGAGGGAGGGGCTACGTTTTCCAGACGGTGTAAATCTCACCGGTTTTAGTTGCGCACTGTTGGCGCGCGAGACGAAGGGATGGAGGAGGAGGAGGAGGAGGAGGAAGAGGAGGAAGAAGGAGGAGGGAAAAAAACGGCCCCTGACAAATTCAATTTGCAAGGGGCTGCAGCCGGAGCGTGCAGACAGGCCTGTATTAGTATTACTCATATGATGGAGCGGCCCATCCATCTCAGATGCGGCGAGGAGCAGGCGGTGGACGGAGGGACTCACAATAGAGGCGAGAACTCGGCATCTAAATACCATCAGCGAGCGTCGGCCACTTCTCCTCCTCGCCGTTTTATCCCCTATGCACCCCCCCCCCCCCCCCCCCCCCCCCCCCCCCCGCCACCACCACCACCCGCCAACTCCTCCCTCGCTCCCGTCTGCTTTGCGGCCCGGCGTCACAGAGCGCGCTCATTACCGTCGACCTCAAGGGGGAGCTGAGATTATTAGAGCCATTGTTTTGCGAAGGGCAAAGCCGAAGGTTGAAACTCAGCCGGTCCTGCACCTTCGCTCGTCCTCCGCCACCGTGATGCAACGAGCGTGTGGTCTGGTTGCCATGTAGGTCAGCAGTATTCTCAGGGCTCTATTTTCTTCCCCTCAAACTATATGTCTCCCCACATGGGTTAAAAAAAGAAAAAACTGAAATGGCCGGAAAACACACAAAACCGATGGAATAAAGTCCAGTGCGCACATTTCTTTATTTGGGGGTACTGTGAAGGTGCTGGAATAGCGCTATATAAATGTAGTCCATTTACAATTTAGATTTTTTGAAGGGCCGACGACCAGCCTTCTCGCCTCTCACTGCCATCCTGTTCAATGAATGTATTTTGTTTGCAAAAAAAAAAAAAAAAAAAGGGCTGCATGAGTCTGTAAATGCTGCTTTTGTGAGGTCCTCTGAAGTCCATCAGAACCGCCGGTGGAGCTCTTTTTGAATTAAGTCTGACTGCCAGCCTCACATTTGCCCTCTTAATTTGATCAAATTTTTTATTCTTAAAATGCTTGGATATTTTTTTTTGCTTCTCGTTTTTTTTCAACTATCTAATTTCTATTTTTTGATTTAAATATACTTGTTCGCAGTGCTTCTTATTGTGTGTCACTATCCACCTTGCTGCTGTAATGTTGGAAATTTCCCCACTGTGGGACTAATACAGGAAATCTTATCTTATCTAATCTTATCTTATCTTCATGACCAGCCACAACAACGACTCCTTCTGATAACGACTCAACAACAGCGACAGATTTGTTGCAGCAAAAATTCAGATGGACGAATATAATGAACAGAAGAAAGGTGAGGTGGCGCGAGGAGTGTTTCTTTACGGTTTCTTCACTCTCAGGCCTCATTCCACACCTTATGAAGGTGTGGAATTTATCTTTCAGAATCCTATAAAATACACAGCAGTATTTTCACCGAGGGGAATATCTTGTTTTTGCTTCTGCTTGACCTTTGACAGCACTGCCAGTCTGCTTTTTATTATGATTATTTTTGAAATCTTTTTATGGTTGAAATTTTCACAGAGCTTTCAGCTAAACCGTGACAGTGGAGATTCAACCTTGTCAAAAGAAAAAAAAAAAGAGTGTAAACAGCATTTCAAATCAATTCAGGATCTCGGGGCTTTTAGGGACTTGAGTAACGCCAGCTAAGCTGTTTGAAGCTACTTTGAGGAGGAAAAAAAGAAGATCTCCATCTGTTGTTTGGGAGAGGGCTGCAACACCAGTTTGTTTGCGACAGTCCAGAAATGTGTGAAGGATTAACGGTGGGGGAAATAGAAAGGTGTCGCATTCGGGATGGAAAATACACTTCCTTAAGTTTGCTCCTAAGGTGAACTTTTCTTCGAGATGAGATGTGTTAACAACAGTTCAGGCGGAGAGGCACGCGCAAAAGCATTCAAAGACGAATTACACTCAATTAATCAGCATTTCAACTATCACCTAAGAGCGGAACACACTCGGAATAAGTCTCCGTATTGAGGCTGACTTCAGTATTCCTCTGCAGCGGAGGTAAACAATTCAACTGTTCCTTTTTTTTATCCCACGTGTCCTTTGTTCCTTCGCCGGCGCTCTCAGGGCGACGGCAGCAGCTGCCATGAGGCCCCCTGCGAGCGCAAACACACACACACTCCACCTCGCAGCGCGCTGGGAAATTTGAAAGAAAAAAAAAAAATCAAGAAATAAATAAATAACAAACAAAAGGCTCGCCATGCGTGCGCTCTCCCGGGCTCGGCACGTCTGCATCTGCATGCGCGCTTGCTTGCATCCAAGCACGGCGCGACACATGAGTGGTTCTCTGGAGGCCCCGCCCACCTTCCAGACACGCGTCTCCTTTGCCTGTGACCTTGAACTCTTCCTTCCCACTTGTTTTCTCCTCCTGGTTATTTTAATTTTCTCTTTCCTTAATCACCCTGTTCCTTCAAACACGTGCACTTGTGATCATCTGCAAAACACACACACAAACACACACACACACACGCACAGAAACACAAGGCATACACACCAGCGAGTGAGATTGCTCGGACGCCCAAAATGTCAAGGTCATCCTCTGAGTTCAAAAACCATCACTTTGTTTCTAAACCAGACTTCAAATGAATCCTGATAGCAGTCACTAATGCAATCAACCTTTTAGCCTCAATTCCAAACCTCCATTTTCCATGTGGAGGGATGTGGCCGCTGATGGGCCAAAGGACAGTAACATAGCGCCTTGACGATTCATGAGACTGCACAGAGATAAAAATCAATAGAGAAGCTGTGTGCACAGCCATAAACCCTTGTGCGGCTCCGGTTGAGGACAATTGTTTGACTTTTGATCATTTCCCCCCCTCATAACACCAATTGGCAATTTCTGGGTTCTCTGATCTCAAAGTGTCACAGGATACTTTGGACCTCGCCAGACAGAGAACGTGTGGTACGGGAGATTAAGACACACACACACACACACGCACACACACACACACTCACAAGAAACTCCACGTTATCGCTCCGTTTGAACAGAGTGCTAATTGGCTTTTGCCTGGTCCTGGGTAAATCCTCCCCGGAGGGTCTGTGCCCCCTTTCAGGTCAAACTCATATCAGCCCTGCGTCTGATCTCAGGTCTCAGCTAAAGAAACTGGGGAGAGACGCAGGCTGTGGGGTGACATTGATCTTGGGGAAATTTCACATGTTTAGATTTAGAACCACAACTCTCCACAAGTGCTCGCCAGTCGACAACGAAGGTCTGGGCGGCTGAGTCAGAGCTCCACCTCCGCACTGACACACCAACACGGGCAGAAGGCTGCTCACTTTCCCCGGGTGTGTTTCTCATTTATGTGTTTTTCGGGCATGGTGATCTAATAAAGAGGCTGGCTTCTAAATTTGCGGTGTTTCTCTAGTCTATATTTAACACTGGCAAAGCCAAGACCCCAGACCACGGTCCCCTCCCGTTCAATTTACGCTCCACTTTTATCTCTGCCAAGTCATCTGGGACACATGTGAGGGCCTCGTTGGAAAATAATCAAGTGGAGACACAGGAGCTGAAGCCCCTCCCCACCCCCACCCAGCAGTATAGTTCTAAATTATCTTGCACAGAAATGAATTGGCCTTGCTGAACAACACGCAGAACAAACGGTTTCTGAGCTAAAATACTGCAGTTTGTCTTTTTTGCTGGCAAAATGTCAGTAATTGGATGTTCAGCGACTCTGTTTGTGTTCTATTGAGACCTGATTTAAAGACTTAAAGTGTGTCTTTTGAAGTCAAACCAAACACAGCCACATTCTGTCATTTTATACCAGCACTATGCTGCCCAGATCAACACGCAACAGAGGAACGGTGCAGCGTTAAGTACTGAGGGCCCCTTTGTTGAAGTTGTTAGGGTCTTAGGTTAGGATGGTGGGTGTCTATTCACCAAGTTCCCCCGTTTCTCCCACATTAACATAGTGCATAATGCTGACATGACTTATTTCCAGAAACCTATATTGTCAAATTTTAGGTTCTTCTGTCCCCAAGGTTTGGAGACAAACAAAACTGTTCCTTGTTCTCCTTCCAGGGCCCTGCATCCTAAAGGCTACTGTATATGTTCCCAGTGAAAAAAGTCCCATGATGCCAAGTGTCCAGTGTTCCCAGGGTTTGCAGTATTCATGTTACCACATCTATATCTGGGCCCTATGAACCCGAGGCTCCATGTCCCCAATTCCCACTGCTTTCCATATTAACATGGCGCCTAATGACACCAAGCCAGAGGGTCCCGTGTTCCCAGGGCCCTGTGTTTCACGGGTGGGGGGGGGGTGTTAGGGTCGGTGTGTCCATAGGTCCCTGGGAGCGTATGCACACTAGCGCTCACTCTTCAGCCTCGTCATGACATTTTTTCCCCTTTCCCACATCTATTAGAGCCGCCAGCATGAAATCACACATTTCACAAACACCGGCCTCAACTTTGAAAAATCCCACTCGTGTGCAGAGCTGATGATGAAGAGCAGAAAGAACGAGAGAGAGAGAGAGAGAGAAAAAAAATGTGTTACTTGAAGATTTACATCTTTTCATCAGTTTGTACCATTTGTCAAGCCTTAAATGTCAGATTTTTCAGAAGCTGAGGTGGAAATTGGAAGCGGAGGCCATGCGTGAGCGGTCTGATAGCGCCGCGCTTTGATGTTACCTGTTTTGCTGACGGCCAGATCGTTGGGGT
Source organism: Nelusetta ayraudi (assembly GCF_046127955.1). NCBI lineage: Eukaryota > Metazoa > Chordata > Actinopteri > Tetraodontiformes > Monacanthidae > Nelusetta > Nelusetta ayraudi. The sequence continues at coordinate 3,236,924 of NW_027466083.1, forward strand.
GAATCAGGGCTGAAAGAGGGACGACGTGTAACATTTGAGAAGGGGGCGGGGGATCCCCTTCCTGTCACGTGTTGCGGGCCGCGACTCATGTCGTCTCACAGTGTTTCCAGATGTCGCTCATGCCCCAGGTTTTGTTTTTGTTTTTTCTCCAGGCATGAAAGCTGCTAAAGCCAAACTGCGCTGCGGCTTTCTGAGTGATGTTTTCGCTGGCTGCTCCCCACAGCTCGAGGTTAACCTCAGGGGTACAATAACAGAAACACACACACACACACGCTCGCACACGCTGCCTGTGAGCCGTCCCCCGGCCGGGCCTTTTTGTTCTCCGCCTCTCCGAGGCCACGCGTGACTTCATTTGCCACAAGCAGAAACAAACACGCCGGGTCGTGTTGAAACCTTCATCTGCGTCGCATTCAGCGTCGGTGGGAGTCGCTCGCAGGGCGCGCACGCTAAAGAAGCGGCAGGAGCGGTGAGACGCTCACAAATCCCGGTGATGTGCTGAGTGAATCCAGCGCTGCCTGCTTAATTGGCTAATTTTCATTTGTTGGTTGGCACATCAGATCGCATTTCATTAAAAACTGAGGTAATCTGAATATCTTAGTCTCCTTTGACTTTAAAATACATCCAATTTACCGCTTTTTCCAACAGCTCTAGAATCATAAAAAAAGGGCCAAATTACCAGGGTTAATTAAAACTTTTTTTTTCCCCTCTCGCTCAAACTGCCGTGGCTAAGTGTTTGCTTTTTCAGTCCCGGCGTCTGTCAATTTGAAGCGTTTCTCTGCGCTCTGCTGGAGCCTGGAGACGCCGACTGCTCGGCGGGCTTTAGGTCTCTCCAATAACCGGGGGGCTTGTGCGGTTCCGCCAAGTGTTTGCCCGCATGTGTGCCGTTTGTGTCCCGGATCTAACGTGGCATCTAAGGAGATGTGACAGCCCTCGGTGTCCGTGCAGGGTGTCCTGAAGACGATGCCGAGGTTGTTTTCACCCCACAATGCCGAGCGCCACCCCCGCCCCTCCGACAGGGACTGGGAGGAGGGCCGATGAGATCTGACAGCCGTCAGCCTCGCCCCCCCCCCGCGCCATTATAACCGGCGCGTTCAGACCAAAACAAAAGAAATGCGCAACTGCTATTGAGTCTTTCATTGACTTTTTGGGGACAGTGTTTGTTCAGTGGTCTGTGTAAATCAAGGCGGTCCAGACTGTCTATAAAAGCGAGGAGTGGAGCCAAAGGCACTACAGCCGACGCTCCGTCACCCCTCAGTGAGCTTCAGGGAACTCGAGTCTTCCTCCAAATGCCAACGCAGCTCCTCCATTAGATCACGAGCCTGATCAAGAACATCTTTCCCCGAGTCTGAAAAGAGACATAAAGTAACGGGCCTTCTACCATGACTCTAATTTGAATGTGCTCCTCCTCGCCGTTCCTTTTCATCTCTCTTCCTTTTAATGCCGAGCCAAACCAGTAGTCCATGACTCCAGCAACCGCTCAGGGAAAAGGGAAAACAGGAGGGTGGACTCCGCCACGGGGGCCCCTCCTGGATCCCACATGAGCAGCACCGCGTTAACACAAAACAAATGGGTGGATTTAAAGGAGGGCGGCTCCAGCCAAAATCACCGACCACTGGCTCGCTCTCATTTGTTATTCTGCCCACGCTCTTCTTTTGTTCTAATGCAAAGTTTTGCTCCGTGGTGATTGGCTTTAATTTTTATCGGAGCCCAGGAGGAATAACTGCGGCGAGTGCCGAGCCTCGTGAGCGACAACAAAAGCTACTCGGCAGGCGGGGCTGCTGCTCACCTCAGCGTTGAGGTAACCATTCTAGTGTTTCACGCAAGGAAAGAATTGCACCCAATGGAAACTTATTGTGGCCACACACACACACACACACACACACAATCTAAAATACACGTCTCCAATTAGACTATGCAGCACAGCTTTTCTAAGATGGCAACAACATGGTTTTAACCAAAATATCCAGCGCAGCTTCTGAACCAGGGGCCGCGTTCACAAGGAAGAATAGAAAGATCTGCAGGGAAATGTTTCAGCATTTCTTGTGTTCTGCAGTGTGTGTGTTGTGTTCTCAGTGACGTGGCCAGGAAGCCACAGATGACAAGTTTGTCCAAAAAAATGCTGTTATGAGCCAATTAAGTGTCTTCAGGACACTTCTGTTGACACCACACAAGCAGCACTGACACATGTATTGCTTTCATTCTGTTTTTTTTCTTTTTTTTTTTTGTTTTGTTTTGTTTAAATTGTAGCTCCCATTTTTGGCTGGAACTTGTTTCCAACTGCTGAACTGTGTTGAGGTGACAGTGAATGTCACCAGAGCCCAGAGATGAGAAGCACTTGGTTGAACTATCCCTCTTAGTGGCAGCACAGCCTTGCTTTTCTGGGTTTTTTATTTTATTTTTTTTAATGTTTTATGCTTGCCCCCCCACCCCACCCCTTCCCATGCCTCACTTACTATCCAGTGAAAGCACGGGGGATGGGACAACAACTTTGTTTTTTGGGGGATTTTTTCACTAGAGGTTCAGCTGTTACTATTTTGGTGTCGACTTCGACTCTGCATGATCAAAAAGTTGGGGCGCTTAATGTTTTACCAGAGACAGCTGGTGGAGTAGATGCTTCTGCTCAGCTAAGTGTGTGTGTGTGTGTGTGTGTGTGTGTGTGTGTGTGTGTGTGTGTGTGTGTGTGTGTATGTGTGTTTTTCCTTCCTCTGTGTTTGGGCAGAGTGCTCTGGTGTTGCAGTGGGTGGAGCTGTCCTGGGTCTGCCCCCGGCGGAGCAGGCAGGGGGAGAGCGAGGCCAGCAGCCACTGCCGAGTCGAGTAGCTTCATTAAAGTGGATTTAGGGAAGGTAAGCCGAGGACGGCAGGAGGAATCATCACATGTATATGAACAGAGTTCCAGTGAAAGGGGAGGAGAAAGAAAACGCCTATGAACAAAACACAAAAAACAAACCACATTGACGGCTTTCTTTGTGTCTCAGCTTAAACTTAATTAACAGAATATTTTATGTGTTCAGAACTTCTATCCCACCCGGTCGTCTTTAGTCTGTTTTGTTCTTTGTTTAATTAAGAGTGATGGTGTTTTGCAGGGACCAAGGCCAAGTTGCAAACAAACAAACAGGTTGACAACACAGCCACCATTTAAACCGGCAGAAAAGAGAAAATTTCATTTATCTTTAAGGTAAGAGCGGCTCTCGTGTTTGTCTGATTTGAAAGGCTGATTAAAATAAGAATTTGCACAATATTAAAGTGAGGATATCAACATAAAGTAATTTGAAGTGAAAGGGTGCATCAATTTCATTGAAATAATTACATTTGATGTTTCAGTGCAATAAAACACTAACTTCCTGTTTGCTTGAGCCGGTGGACTGGTGGCAGACTTGACAATTTATGGCTTTCACATCAGGATAAATGTTCCAAGCTGCTCTCGTCCCAGCGGTGCAGAGTGACACCAGATGTGAGAATGAAATATTTTGTGCTACGTTAGGAGTCTCGGGGCTGCGCTGAAGCTTCTTGGCCGACGAGACGATGACAATCAGATTAAAGCTCATTTGCGAGGTCAGTGGTGAACTGGAGGGGAACTGGAGGGTCAGAGCTGGGAGAAGTTCAGTGTCAGATTGGGTTCAGCCAACCGGCGAAAAAAAAAAAAAAAAAGATAGAAGCTGCAGCCACAGGCCAGTCAAGTTGTTCTGAACCTTAATGTTAGATTTAACTAGGAGTATTTCCAAAACACTGACGAGGCTTGGATTTGGATTTAGGCACAATAGAAACAGGTTGACCTAAAATAGATGTTTACAGGTGAATCATGTTCAAGTTGCTATCAAAATAGTATATTAGAGACTTTTTAACTGCCAATTTAACTGGCACTTTGTGGTTTGTGAGACCATTTGACTCTCTAATAAAGCGTGACTGCCAGACAGAACTGGCAGACTGACGCCTTTGTTGTGCAGAGCAAAATAGGCACAACACCTTCTCTCATATTTCAGAGAAGCTCTGAAGTCACATGCAGCAACAGCCATGATGAAGAAAACAACGTTTAAAACAAACAAACCAAGAGGAAAATTAGATAAGCAGCCGCAGATAAATCCTCCTGCCGAGCGGAGCTGACTGAGAAACATTAACACGGCTCCATGCGGACCTTATTTACTGGGAGACTCAATCACTCGTCTTTGCGCAGACCTAATTGGTGGGAATGTATGTGTTTAGTGCCTAACTTATTAAGTATGTTTATGCAAATCAGGTCGGAGGCAATTTTACAATTCAAATACCTGAGGCACCGTCGCGGCAGTCGGCAATCTCAAGGCAACAGGCGGCAAAGAGGGCGGGGGGGGGGGGGCACTGCCCGGTTCCCCCCACATGCCAACTGCCAATGAGGCACATTAGAGTGCTAACAAACACTGATTAATTTATAAAAAAAAAAGACAAGAAAAAAAAATCAGTGGGCTTGAACGGTTGACATGTCAGTGACGGTGTTTTGTCTGCGGTGCTGCACTTTGAACAGCTTCCAACTGAGACTCGCTGCCGTATGCTCACATTAGCCCTGATGGCTCCGGACTCATTTTGTTGAAACATTCTCAGCGTCATCAGGGTTTACAGTAAAGAAGAAAAAAAAAAAAAAAAAAAAGATCATTTCTACCTGCTGCTAAATGTTGAATTCAAGAATCCCAACAAAAAAAAAAAACAAATAGAAAGTTTCAGCATCAGGGAAACCATTGTTTTTTTTGCTCTTACAGCGACAAAAAGCAAAATTGGCTGTTTGTTTCCAACCACAAGCAGGCGATTTGTCAGCGCTGTGTCAATATTTAAACGTTTTTCAAAGTAAATGGACAAAAATGGCAGCTGCCGATTTGTTTTATTTTATTTTATTTTATTTTTTTTTTTTCGATTTGCCCCGGCGGCTGACGAGGACGCCTCGTCTGAAGCAGAGCGGCAGCGCTCTCTGGCTACCTCCTGGTGCTCAGCACCGTATCAAACTGCTACCTGCGAACTGTGTGTGGTTAAAATTAGAACAGAGCTTCAAGTCGGAGTGACTGAACACTCCTGGACATCTCTCTCTCTCTCTCTCGCTCTCCTGTACAGGGGTACCTTGATGTGAGTGGTTTTGATTTTGCACTGCAGCATCCGTGGCAAAAAGCCTGCAGAGTGTGAGTTTCGCTCCAGGGGCAGTCAAACGGATGCTCAGAAAACAAAAAGGTAAAAAGAGGGAGAAGGAGCAGCAGCGCGGCTCTCGGCCTCGCAGCACCGGCGCTAAAGAGGAACCGAGGCTCCGGCTTCGCTGCGTTTTATCCGCAGCTGCGATGTCAAACGGCGTCTTCCCCTGGTTAGCCCGGGTTCAAAGAGCCAAAATGGACTCTCCCATTTCCAGTAGAAATGCATCTGTGACGCACTCGGTGAGAGAAACCTCTCATGCAAGCCGCAGACGGGAAAGCTGGGTTTGAAATTTTCCACGGGAGCCGTGACAGCAGTGAACTCCTGCCCGGCTTTCCTGCTTCGCCAGCATGAATCACTTTTGAGGCGCTCGGAAGCGTTTTCAAAGAAAATTAGAAAAAAAACACAAGAAAAGAAAGTTGGAGCCGGTGAAAGTTTTCTGCAGAGTTAGTCTGGCGTGGCCCTTATTGCAAAAATGACAAATAATAAAATAGTGTGTTTGCATTACTCACAAATCCATAGTGCCGCAAAAGAGTGGTCGGAATATTGACTCACCTGGAGAGACGGAAAAGAGGAGAGAGGGGGTGAGGAAGAGGAAGAGGGAGAGGGAGAGGAAGAGAGAGGAAGCATCATGAGCAGTCACGGCCTGAATTTATCAAGTCGGAATCATTCCATGCACATTATTCACTACCCCCCCACCACACACACACACCGCACCCCCCTTTTTCTTAAAATGAGCCTCAGCCTATTTTTATGAGACTAAATTGCAATCTTCAACTCGCTCCACTCTATACTTTGTGATTGAAGACATAAAACCGATCAGAGACGACTGCACGGGTTTGTTTTTCTCCCACCGACAAAGTGACTGATGGCGCTTTCATGGAGCGACAGGATGTTTATTAGAAACCGCCGGGCGCTCGGGTGTTTATTTCCGTAAGTGTGTGTGTGTGTGTGTGTGTGTGTGTGTGTGTGTGTGTGTGTGTGTGTGTGTGTGTGTGTGTGTGTGTGTGTGTGCGTGCGCGTTTCAAAGGATGCCTGGGCGCGAGTGGGCGGTCTAAAACCCTGGCATCCTGTGAAATGTTGAGAAAGGCGGCGCAGTGTCAGCCATCGCTGGCAGCGCCGAGACTCCGAGGGAGGCTCTGTTTTGCGCTTCCACTCGAAACGTGATTGTATTTATTAGTAGCAGATTGCACGGCGACGCATAAATGACAGGAACAATGAAGCCCTTGCAGATACATTTCTCAACTTGTTGAAGGAGTGGATTTTTTTTTCTTTTATTTCCTTCAACCACGTACGAGGGGGAAAATGGAGCATGGGCAGAGGGAGAGTGTTGGGTAATGAGGCCTGGTCGCAAGTCTAAAGCAAAGTAGAGGCTCATCTCCTCCAATCAGACGATCGCAAAGCTAATGAGGCACAAAAAAAGAAAAAGAGGGGAAGCGAGGAGGCCTGGGGGGGGGGGGGGTTGCGGTCTGAAGAAACCTCGCCATGGCTTTTGTTCCGACTGGAAGCTCAACACATTAGTCCGGGTCATTGACATAACACCCAACATTAGACAGTCACATCCAGCTGAGTGGACAAAAGTGATCCAAGCAGGTGGAAAACACTCACTCCTTTTCCTCTTCCCTCAGCAAACACGCTGATGTGTCTACCCATCGACTTTACATCAACGTGAGCAAACGTCGCCGTGGCCGCTGGCCGCGCCCGTGTTGCTGCCGCGCAACAGGCGAGTGCCGCAGCCGCCTCTGGAGGCCGAGGAGAGCAGCTGCACAGACAAGGATTAAGAGATGCTAATGTGTTAATGGAAGCTCTGCCCATCGAGAGGCATCTGGAACAAGTGCTGACAAGGTGCAAGTGTTAGCGTGTTAGCTGTCTTCTCCACACCTCGCAGCTGCCATGTGCCGTGTGACGCACGGGGGTGCCACTCGCCGCTAAAACGGACAGACACTGCCAAAAACAAGTTTAATAAACACATACAGTTTTTTCACGGAAGTAAGTTAAGCCACCTTGTGTCCAATACCGCACAGTTAGGCTAGCTTACTAAAATCCAGCACATCTCAACCTGTGACGTTCTCACTAGCTGCGTTTCCAGTCCCCCTAGAATTGGGCGAAACCTAAATATCGCAATAAAAAAACTGGTAATGGAAGCACCTCAACTTGGAAAAACCTCTAAAATATGGCTAAAAGGTTTTGATGCTCTCATGAGATGGTTTTTCAGACAATATCGATATAGAAGTACAGTATATCGCAAAAGTGTCATGGAAACACACCATTCAATGGAAACACCTACAAATCGATATTGTACTTTGTCAAAAGCTCGACACATATCAAATATTGCTATTATTTTGCAAAAAAACGTAATGCAAACGCTGCTGCTTTTAAAACACAATGTCAATGCCCAACAGAAATGTGCATTCTGTACGACCTAATTAACCAACTGCCGCCTTGTACTGAGCAATAATACATTGTGTGTGTGAAGTGCCCACCGTTCGACGCACCAATTCCCATTAAATGTCGAACAAATTGAAATGAACCATTTTAAAAATCTATTTCAAAAATTGAAAACATTAAAACGCTAGAGTTGAATTTCTATAGAAGGGCACTAAATTCAGTTTGGCATGTACCTGTTGCCTGTGAAATAGTCCATCAAAGACATGTTTGCAGTCATGCTTTAGTTCCAGCGGCGTGTCAGGAGCAGTTTATTAATCCCTGGCCTGATTGACGGCACAGAGGATGTGTGTGGGAGTATGAGACAGATTACAGGAAGAACACCCCTTCATCCCACATGTATCTATGAACAGCAGCGTGGAAGAAGAAATACTTTAGACCGCCGCAAGGAGAACCCCTGAAGTGTAACTTGTGAGAAATGTGTCACGGCCAATCGGTGCCTTCAGATTGTTTGAATTAGTCATGAAATTGATAAGAAAGGTTCAGTGAGCCAACAATGCTTGCAGTACCAAAACGTGTATGTTTCAATTGAATCCAGCAATATTCACTGCTTTTAATGTGGGCAGAAGCTTTTTGTGAGTAAATTATTATCATTATTATTATTATTATTATTATTGTTTTTTTGTTGTTTTTTTTCTCAGCTGTGTTTGACTATCTGCTAATTAAATAAAGAATTGTTGTGGAAAAACTAAGTATTGGGCCAAATGGCTGACATATTTTCCATGTCAAAGTTTGAAAAAGTCAGTATTGAGTTGGACCCGGTTCAGAGCCAAACAGCAAATCTTCTCCTCGGACTGCTCGCTCATGACTAAGCAGATAAATTCAGAAAGCCCGATAAGCGGCGCAAAAATCAACATTCCCAGTGCGTCTGAGATTCCCGCTCCTTCATGTTATTACGTCTCTAATCGCGCACAGCGACACGCCACGTGTAGCCGATTTGTTAAAACCTGAAAAACACATCTCAGGGGAAAAAAGAAAAAGAAAAAAAGAAACCTGAACCCTCCCATAATTGGTTTATGTACTTGTTTTTGGAATTGGAGGAAGAACTAGAACATTTGTTTTCCATTAGCGCCTGTGCTCGTGTCTCTGCAAACACCCACGCTCCCCATGTTTATCCGTGCGCATGTATACGGGGGGTGAAAAACAATATGTTTGACTGCCGTTTGAATATTCTCGGTTGATCTCAGTCGCTCGGTTGATCGCTGGTGGAAACTGCCCGCAAGTCTCGGTTCCACTCACATTCACTTCATCAACGACAGACCCTGTCGGTGTTGCACTCTTTGCAGTTCACTCGGTACTTTTCTCTGTCTCGTCACAGCCAAAAAAAAAAAAAAAAAGAAACGTCATGAGGACTTTGGAAAAATAAAAAATAAAAAAATGGACCGCCAAGATGATAGTCAGCTTTCAATTCATTTCCGACAAGAAAATGGTGCTTCTCGGCGCGGACGTGTCTTTTCCTGTGCACTCTGGTCACTCAAAGTGTTTCCCCCCGTGGCAGTTTTATTTTTCTGCCCCTCTGTCTGAAAGTGTTTTTATTTATCTGTCATTTCCAGCCATCACCCACCATCAGACCCAAGGTGGGAGGGACAGGATGCTAAAATATTAAAGCTAGTAGCGTAGCCGTCCATTTCTGCCGGCTGTGTGGTCGCAATTTTTTATTTTTTTTCTCGCCGGCTCGGGCCGCAGTTATAAATAGCCGTTTTTGTAAAGGCTTTGAGCGTTGTGGCTCAACGCTGTCTGAGAAAAGGGAGGAAAAACAAACAGGAACTTGCACGCAGTCTTGGGAATTCTAGGATCAGGCTTTGTAGAGGTGACCTCAAATTCCAAATAAAAACGGATTAGGAGGTCCAGTGCGAAAGTTCAATAAAAGTCTTTGTGGGTTGTGTGTGTTTTTTATTATTTATTTTATTTTTTGAGTTAAAGAACAAGGCACACACACACACACACACACACACACACACACACACACACACACACGCTGTTAACCCTTTGCTTAAGTGCTCGTGTCTGTCCACTGCAACCGCGGCAACACATCACACGTCTGACTGCGTCAAACAAGCTGCAAGCACGTGGTCGACCACTCTGCCGCTTCTTTCCAGAATAGCCGACGACGCTGCTGTTGCTGAGAAAACAGCGAGTTCAACACCTGAGGTGTGAAAGCCTGGCAGGTGTGACAGCAGTCCCCAAGGGGCGGGGCTTAGTCAGTGGTCATGCAGACTGAAATAAAATGAAATGAAATAAAATAATAAGTATTGACGTTCCTGTGAATATAAAAAAAAAGTATTGAATTTGATGAGATGTTGGCCTGTAGAACATAATCTCTGATAAATATTTTGAGCACGAGTGCCTATCTGTTGGTTTCATTCAAGGCAGGATTCCGAAGGAGCGTTTTCGACTGTGAAGGTTCAAAAAAAAAAAAAATTATATTTGCAGCAAAATGTATTTTCCTCTGCAATTTTCCACACCAGAAGGGCCTTGTCTCGTCCGACTTGAGAGAAGCGTTTATGACATCTTTTAAACACACACAGGCGCGCACGCACACACACACACACACACACACACATACACACAATGCAGATAATCCCCCTTTGCAGAGCGATCTCCTGCCTGCCGCTATCTGGATATCCCGAGGCTGCAGTGAAAGTCGATGAGTTCAGTAACTTTCACGGCTCCTGCTGCAGTGTTAAAAAAAAATATATACATATATATATATATATATATACATATAAATATATAAAAAAGCAAGATGATCGCATTCATGTTCACACGTTCCATAAATCATTTTGTCATTTTATAAAACAAAACAAAAGAAGAAGGGTAAGTCTTAGGGTAAGTCAAGGAGCAAGTCAATGAGACTTTGCCTTGGAATCGATGTTTGGAGTTTTTGTTTCACTTGCGTGAGACGCACGCGTACACACACACACACACACACACACACACACACACACACACACACACTCGCGCGCGGTTCAGAACAGGGTGTGTTTGGTGAGTGATAAAAGCTATAATATATTCCTAATGAGGCACCTGCCAGGCTGCAGAGCTGCTAATTGACGAGTACATTCAGCTGAACAGCTGGACTCTCCTCAGCTCAGCAGGGGGACGGAGACACACACAGAGAAACGGAGCTTAAGAGACAAATTTAGTTTAGTACTTTTTTTTTTTTTTTTTTTTAAACCTGTCTGACAGTGATACCAATACCAGAACCATAATTACCAGCAGCAGCAGCCGCCAAAAAAAAATAGAAAAATTGCACCTTAGCAACGGGAGCAGGAGCCCCTGCTGCAGTACAGGAGGGCTTACAAGCTGCACAGACAGAGAACATCGACACCGGCCTGGAGAACATGACGAGCGCCGGAGTCGCTGCGATGCTCGGGATGTGGAACACGTTCTGCAGAAGACGCCCCGACGGTGTTTATCTAACGATGATGCGTGTTTCTATCCTGCCGGTGAAAAAGCACAGAAACTCCAGCCGGTACTTTAACGACGGTCCGGTGCTGCCGCGGCTCTGGTAGAACGGAGCAAGAGACGGTGAGAGCCGCTGCAAACCAGGTTTGTCTCCTCTGGAGTCACGAGGAGGCGACGGCGTGGGGAATCAGCTCCTTGTGACATCACAGAGGGAGTCTTTACATCACTGGTGCCTCTTCTGAGCTATATGAGCCCCTTATGACATCACGGAGGGAGCCAGTACATCACTGATACTTCTTCTGAGATAAATCACACCCTTGTGACATCACAAAGGGAGCCACTGTGTTGCTGATACCACTACCGAGCTATATCACACCCTTGTGACATCACAAAGGGAGCCACTACATTGCTGATACTACTGATACCCAGCGATACACGCAGAGGCGGTCCCAGGGGGTGAGACGCCCGACAGGGGGCTGTCGCCAGCAGCGTAGTGTTTTTTTTTTTTTTTTTAACAACTGCTAGTGTTCATTCAGCCCTCAGATGCCAACACAGACAAAGTCAAGGGATCATTAGACTCCTGCCTTGCAGAAGCACCAGCAGGACAGCGAGGGACGCTGTCGCTGCTCCACCGTCACTACAGCGCTGCTCCTGCGTCCGTCACCTCCACGCTGTCCTCACAAATCTCAGCCGACTATGAATGTCCTTCCCAATAACATCATCCGTGTGTGTGTGTGTGTGTGTGTGTGTGTGTGGTGAGGTGTGAGAGCGGCAGAGCGAGTGAGCGAGCGGAAGGCAGGCGATGAGAAACGTTGCCCGGACGAGTGAAGCGACAGCAGGTTGCTAAAGAATTGATGAGTCGTGAGGGGACATGTTTCACCTCAGACGTCCCCCGCCGTGATACATGTTCTCGGCGACGGCTTCCTGTCATCAATATCATTACGTCCCGCAGAGGTGAGTTGACAAAAGGTACCCGCATCTCCGCTCGTAGCTTCGTTCCTGCCAGAAACTCAGCGTGCGTGCGGAGCTGAGCCGAGCTGAGCGCTCGTGAAGGGCAGAGGGGAGGATTCTGTGTGTGTGTGTGTGTGTGTGTGTGTGTGTGTGTGTGTGTGTGTGTGTGTGAGGTGAATTATTCATTGTAATAAGAAACAAAAAAGTGCCTATCCTTCCTCAAAATTCAATTGTAAAAGTCTGGCTTTTATTTCTGCCATTCATAGATTTAAGTTGGAGTCTGTAAGTTAATCTGCTGTTTGAGTGGAGGAGCGCAGCGGAGTGGATCTGCCTCATCCATCAGTGACAAATCTGATATGGACTCTCAATAAATACTGGACTTTGCTTTCTTGCAAACAAAAAAATAACTCATGAAATTGATCCTAACTGGATAAAAAGTGGACTGGAAATAAAAAAAAAGAAAAAGAAAAAGTTTTAAATGTGTTTTGAAGACTTTTCAAACGGACTTTTTAATTTGATTATTTTCCACATATTTACTTGAATTTATTATTTTTTTTACTTTATCATGTTTTCATTCCACATGCGGCCAATTTATTATTTTTTTTATTTCACTTCCATTTCATTCTATGAAGCACTTTTGTCAACTTTGATTGTTTTAAAGTGCTGCGTAAACAAAGGCCCTGACAAGACAAACTATATGTCTGTGTGAGTGTGAGTGTGTGTGTGTGTGTGTGTGTGTGTAAAAACAAAGGTATGGCCAAGCCTCCAGAAAGGCAGCACAACACAAATCCCTGCGGGTGTCACGTGGGCAGGCGCTCTGCGATGAAGTAAATCACATTTGAGAGGTTGAGTGGAGGAGAACTCCTTCCACCGTCAAACCGCAGGTTCCTGGCCAGTAACGAGAACCTTCAGCCACAAGAAAATAATAATAAAAAAAGCCGATGGAACAAAGGCAAATCTAATAGTTGCCGCACAAACTCAATCGCAGCGAATCCTCAATGGTAAACACGTGTGTCAGGAATTGTTGTTTCGCTGAAGGTTTCAGAAGGTGACAGGTCTGATAAAAGCAGGAAAAATAATAAAACAAAATAATAATATTATCTCTTTGGGCTTTCAAAGGCCCAGTGTGTTGCGTCTAGAAGAATACATTGGTTTGAATAGAGGGTGAATTTCTATGTACTTTAATAAGATAAAGTCACTCAAAATGTATTTTTTTGTTAATAAGTATTCGAGTTCACATAAAGAGCAGCCATGTTACAACTTGAGGTCAAATCAAGTTCAATGAGTTCACCCTGTCGTCATTCGAAAACATGAGCTCAATTGAAGTATTGCTATATTGCCATTGCCTGACATGTGCTTTCTTGCCATTAGATGGCACTAAATCTAACTCATTGGGCCTTTAAGTTTCTTCTCAGGAACCTCCGGCTCTCCTTTGGCCGTCCTTGTTGCTTTGTTGCCCTCTTGTACACAGCGCCATTCCTTTTGCTAAAAGTTGCAGGATAGTGCGAAAAGCCAGCGAAACAATAAGATTCATGAGAATGTCTTCCCTTTTTTTTCCTACCTAGATAGAGAAAGAACTTGACCTCTGGCTGCAGAAATGCAGACTGCACGCTGAAAAGCATTTCAGCTCTTCCCGTCTCATCATTTAAGGCACAACATTTGTTCTTTGTCTTCCTCTCATTAATATCATATGGATTTGTGGTGATGGTTGCACTTTTAATGCTTTGTGGGGTTATTAATGTTTCCCACAGCAGAACAGACTGAACAAAAGCAATAAATAATAAGAATACAATAACCTTTAATATAGTTGTTAATGACTGTTTACATTTTCAGATAAAACACTAACAAATGTTTAATAGTGTTTCCGGGCTGTTCACTTTAATTACCGTATGGGAAAAAATATATATATCAATGTTCTGCATCAAACGGATACATTGCCAGGTCAGAAAATGAAGAATGAAAGAAAAGAAAAAAAAACAAGAAAAAAAACAAGTGCTGCTGAACCAGGAACAGGATGAAAATGCAAAAGGGAACCGGCGGCAGAAAAAAACGCATTAGAAACGACACCCCTGGAACCAAGGTGCCTCAGATCTTTCCAAACAGGGCGCCCCCGGTGGAGGAGGATTTCAGGCCCGCCACTTCTAACTGCCAAATCCACAAAGCAGAAAAAGGCTCAAAGTGTATGTTCAACTTCTACCTTCCTCTTACAGACATACTCCAGTAACCATGGAAACAGAGAGACTTGGGTGAGGAGGAAAAATAAAAAAGCAGAAAGGTATGTGTGTGAATGAGAAAGTTTGGCAGATACAAAGGGATGCGGCGGTGGTGGTGGTGGTGCTACAGCGGAGGCCTCGGACTGTAAATGTTCAGCTGGATCGGTTCTGATAAGCCGGCTCCAAAATGTCAATCGCCGACGGTGCTTCACTCCGCCGTTAATTCGTGCAAGATAAACAGCTTAAAAGATAGAATAATAATAAAACAGAGATTTGACGGTAGCAGACTTGTGGTTTGGCCTTTAAAATGTCTCAAGTCTCAAAGTCTTAGCTTGTATTTATCCCCTCAGAAGAAAGTTAGCAGCCGTTCACGAGTCACACCGGAAAGGGAAAAAAAAAAAAAGGAACTCGTAAGAATTAGTTCTCCAAAGGCGTCGGGCGGCTTTGGCCAGCAGATGGGCACAAATGCTGGCCATTAATCTCTGTTTACGGCGGTATCATCGTTTCTTAAGTGCTTTTGTTTTTCCCATAAGTGGGCGTGTTTGTGGTTTTGTCCTGTAGATTTTGGAAATGTTCACACAATAAGTCTGCTAATGTGGAAAGTGTTGCCAATCGACGCCCTCGTAAACACCGCTTCCTTCCTCGGCAGCAGAAATGCTTTGTTTCACATGAGCAGAACGCAGTTTTAAGAATTACCGCAACGTGTGCAAGTGCGCAAAGTGTGTTCCTCTGTATCATACCAAGCGTGCAATAAGGCACTCGGGTCAACGTTCACTTCACATACTGGCAACAAAGCAGGAGTACTTTGAATGATGCTAGCATGCTAAGAAATCATTGCGTGCTCGCACACACCTCGCTACAGAGGCACGTTTTGTGTGTATTTCATTTATAATAAAGCAAAAAAATGACTATGACACCAACGGCCAGTCTTTGCAGTCTGGCTGCAGTTTGCTGTTGAAAACAAGGACTTTGACTTTACAAGCAGATGGTGACTCTTATTTCTCTCCACCAGGCTTCGCTGTGGCTGGATCTCTTTTTTTCTTTTAGTTTTTTTTTTTTTTTTTTTTTTTTAAATTGTCATTCACCCACAACAGCTGTGTCACAGCATCACTAAACATCAAACTGCTGCATACGTCCACAGTCGCCGAGTGAGAAACGAGAGCGACGACTTTTTATTGACTCTGGGATTCTCCTTCGGCGCAGACGCGCAGAATGATTGTGTCCGCTCGGCTGCACCCGCCGCCCAGAATCAACATCCCCCTGCTTACAAGCCATCAAACCGTCTTGCGCAGCGATTTTCAATCTGTTTAGGCGACAAAGGCGCAAATGCCGGGGTGGTGGTGGCGGTGGTGGAGGGAGGGGGCGGTCGGGGGGGGGGGGGTCGACGATTTGACGGACGGCACAAAATATATGAAAAAAATATGACTGTCTCAATGCAAGATAGATGGAAAAAGCAGACGAGGGGGGGGCGGTGGGGGGGCATTCCAGCGCCGTCTTCGTCTTTCTGGAGTCACGGACCATTTCCTGCGACCCCCCCCCCACCCCCCCCGACCCCCGGGCCGCTATCGGCGTATTGACAAAGCAGACGCAGTGCACCCCGACTCCACCGCACTCACTTATCTCACCTCAGTCACTCGCGGCATTTGCGCCGTTGCTCCGCAAGCTCTGCGCAAATTGAAGGCCAACGAGGGACGCGGGCGGAGATAGCGTCTGTCAACGCTCGCGCCTCAAGGTTGATCGCCGCTGTTTGTCTGCACGATTATCGAGGTGGGGGATTGAGGGGCGTTTGGGGGGTAATGGGGGGGGAGCGCGGGGGGGCAGTCGATGCGGATTCGCTGTTTACTTTCTCACGCCGGCGTGCGACTAATTGATGCAGCGACTGATGTGCTTTTTCATGTCCCCGCGGTTTAAAGACATATGGACAAGACACAGGCGCATGCACTCGACGGCTTGAAGAATTTTATCCAGGGGCTTGTTTACATCGTGTCGGCCGCGGCTGCGCTTTAAAAAATAGACCTGATTCCATACGACTGAACGTGGTGAAAGCCAGGGGCTTGAGACGAGCCGCCGCCTCATTTCTATCTCGAGGACCGACGTGACGTGAAGTCATTCTGCCAACGCTTGTGGACGTCTGTTTTAAGAGGCGTGAACTGGTCGCATTTATTTATCCAGTCAGCCCTTGGTGACACGACCGAGGGCGTGGCTGACAGCTGCCCTAGGTGAGTGACAGGGGTTAACCCCCCCCCATATCACGGCCTCTTTTTCTTGTCTCCATTAAAACATTTTAAATGTCAAGCATTTAATGTAGCAAGAAGCTGCTTTCTTGACAGAGGTTTTGAACATTGACAGGAGGCGGAGCCACTGGAGTATGAGATGAGAACTACAGATCTGAAACGACAGATTTAAAAAAAAATAAAACTGAAATTGCAATAGAGTCCTTGACTGGACAGCGGCCTCGTCACGCCTGCCGCAGCTTCTCTTCACACCTGGAACACCTCGAGGCCCTTGATGGTGACACTGAATCATATGAGACTCTGGAGCCGTTTCAGTGACGATGTGAGTGTCGGAGTCCTCGAGAGATTCTTGAGTTTTTCACCTTAATGCTTCCAGTTAGAGGCAAAGCGTCCTTCATTTTGTAAGGGACGGAATGAAAAGGAGAAAAAAGAAACAAAACCAAAAAAAAACCTCCGGTGTTGGCAGCGAAATGGCTGCTCGCGCTCACGGCAGCTTGTATCAGGCACAATAACAGACCATCCGACTGAAATGGCCGAGGAGCAGCACAGCTAATTAAACAGCCAGCGGGTTTTGGGTAACGCAGAGGCAAGGCTGCCTTTGAATGGGGGAAAGCTAACAAACGGGGAGATAAGCCAAGTAAAAAAAAATAAATAAATAAAAGAAGCCCTGCAGCCCACGACTGCAAGCGCCGAGATCCACATCTGAGTGGCTCTGAGCTGTTTCATTCTCCCCCCAACCACCCCCCACCCCAAAACCGATTAAGGCATTTAGAGAAAATTAACCTGCCCAGCCGCCGTCGCTCTCTCCGCTTCTCTTTAATGAATGCCGCAAATCTCACGTTTAATTTCTCATTTGCATATGAAAAGCGGCGTCCCCGCTGCCACGTCGCCGTAAAATGAAAACGGCTCCGGGAAGAAAAATAAAGATGTAGGGCTTTTCTTTTTTCTTTTTTCGAATCAGCATCTGCATCTCAATTTGTGCCCATAATCTGATTCAGAGTCTGAAGTGAACTGACTCATTCAAACCCTGCGTGAACCTTTTGCGGTAATTGCAAAGTCATTACGCAACAGGAGCCCCCCCCCAAAAAAAGAGCCGAGTCGCTCGACCAACATTTACGAGATTTAGTGCTACTTAGTACTCACATCAGTGGCTAACAAATTGTGACGCCTCATGAAAAACAACGCTTCATCCAAACAAAAAGTTGTTTTGATGCATATTTTTCTTTTCAGAGGGCTTTGGAGGGGGGGGAGACAGTCATCCCACAAACACGGAGGAATCAAGCAACTTCTGCACGGCATTCTGAGAGCCTTCAACTTAATGGAAGTTTGAATTACCATTTAAATAGGATTTCCGTTGGGGGTGGGAGAGGATAAGGAAAGATAAATTACACTGTAAACAATGTCACAACAGTTTAATGACACGTATGAAATGAAAGCAACAACGTCCCGGTGCTCCCGTCGCCACTGAGTGATCTAAAGAGTGGCTTGAATAAATAATGAGGCAGCCCGGGAGCGAGAGAAAAAAACAAAACCAAAAACATAATGATAGAGAAGCAGCTACGCAGACTTGTTTTGTCACCAGTAAAAACAGGAGCCGTCACTTTTTAATTGACTCCAATAAATAAGAAAAAAACTCAATCACAGCATTCCGGCCAGCGGAGGGCAGGCGGAGAGGTGAGGGGGACGACGAGGGAGGGTGAGAGGAAGCAGGGAGAGGAGACGGATGGAGTGCCAGAGAGGAATGAAGGAGTTATTGGGTCAGGATGGCACCTCGGGGGGGTAGGAGGTTGGGAGTGTGAGGGGTGAGGGAGGGTGAGGGGGGTTGGGGGGGACCAGGACGGCAGAGGAGCCTCCACACAGGCTGGCTGCACTGAGAGGAGGAGCCGGTGGGCTGCCTGCTCGGCCTCCTTCTGAGCCGCTTTCATGCATTCCGATGTCACCAGCACCAAGACACCGACTTGAATGGAGGGGGAGGGGTGGAGGAGGGAGAGGGGAGGATGGTGGTGGGGGATGGAATGGGGGGGGAGCGTTGCGCACTACACCTCGCAGTGAGAGATTAATAAAGAGACGAGCGAGCGTGAATAGATCAGAAGACAAACAGCGAAATGTGCGAGCGGAAAGAAACCAGAGACTCTGTGAGGGGGGAAAAAAATCCAACGCTGCCGGGGCCGACAGGGCCGCCAGGGCACGGCGGATGAGGACGGTGTGCACGCGCACGTGTGTGTGTGTGCGCGTGAGTTCTTTTTCTCACGCCAAGGTGCGACGCAGCCGAGGCGAGTGCGAGCGTTCCAGGTATGTTGTTGCAGTGAGAAAACAACGGATTCTCTGTCAGCCTCTGGTGCTCAATGCAGCGACTGTGGACAGCGAGCCAATATTTCCTGCCTGCGCGTGTGTGTGTGTGTGTGTGTGTGTGTGTGTGTGTGTGTGTGTGTGTGAGTGTGTGTGTGTGTGTGTGTGTGTGTGTGTGTGTGTGTGTGTGTGTGTGTGTGCGCAAGCTGTTGTTCCCATGGTTGTGCGCTATTGATTAGTCATCTCTGTGGGCAACAGGAGCTGTTATCGGGCCTGACACGGAGACAGACGGGGGAGGATGATGCATGGGACGGGAAAACTGCTCGGACGCAAAGATAATGGAGCCTCACACACAGACGCGCACGCACCCGCACACGCACGCGCACACGCACGTACACAGTGACGCCGGCGTGACAGAGACGCCCGGGCGGCGCGCTGCACGCGCCCGCCTCTTGGATCGCTGTGCGCACATTGGGGCACAATGTACGATGGGTGGATGCAGTGGGCGCGATGGATTTGTTTTCAGCACCGCGGACAGCGCACTCAGCTAATGATTATCTATTGGGGCGGCCGCGGCCATAACCAGCCATCGCTCATGGGGGTTAAGTGTACGTGTCCTCGAGGATCAGCGCCGAATCGACTAAGTGACTGGGGGGAGTTGATATGTAATTGAACGTGGAGTGAGTTCATACTGTGTCCGGCCGACTAAGTGCTTCTCACAATCGCCGGCGGCCCTCCCCCAGGGTTCTGGCACTCACCTGGAAAGAGAGAAAAAAAAGAAAGCACAAAGAAGGAGAGGTTAGACTTTAATCGATACACAATTATGAAGCAGAATGTGCAAGAAAGAGGAGACCCCGCCCCCGCTTTCAAAAGGACTGCGCTAAAACAGAGTTTCTTTGCCTTTTCCGAACACTGGCGGCAAAAAAAGAAAAGCCGAAGCCTCGCAGTTTAGCAGGACGACGAAAACAGTTTCCTGGATTGTTCACGGAAGGCAGATGAATCATGGCTATAACATGAAGCCTTCGTCTTTACACAAACACAACATTACAAGACTCCCAAACAAGCAAAAACCAGGAGCTGCTGCAAACACAGGGCTAAATATCATGTTTTCATGGTCTTTTTTCTATCATGAATTAATCAAAGCGGCTGCCGTGAGATGAAAAACCAGGGCTGCAACATGGCCGTATAATATCTGCCCTTTAACTGCAAAGATGCCCTGCACTCAACAGGCACACAAACACGCGGCAGAATTAGACTTCCTCTGCACTTCACCCACCGCTGACTAAGTTGATGGCTGCCAGATAGATGCGAATTTCACACTACAGCGGCATAGCTTCAAAGCTGGATGCTGTGATGAAATCCCTGCGTAGGCTCATCGGCACTGGTTTTATTTTTGGAACACTATTCCCTTTTTTTTTCTTTTTTTTCCCTTCCCTCCAGAGCAGAATGGGGGAGCGGCTGTTCAACTGAGTACGCTTCTTCGGCACGGGCTGCAGGCAGCGGTCCTCGCTGCGTTCTGCGGCCTATGACATCACGTTGACTCGACCCCAAGAGATGCGTCAGAACTGGGGGGAAGGGGAGGAGGAGGAGGGGGCAGTCTGGTTAATAATCGAGGGCCGTTGGGGGGGTTTGGGGTTAGCGGTCTGCGAGCTAATAACAGCGGCGTTGCTAAAACGTGATGCCGTTCTTGGAGGAGTGGGAGGCAGAGCCGAGCACGAGCAAGAAGGTCAATGTGCAAAACTCTTTGCGCCGATGCGTGTTGGCTGGCGGCAGCGGCGGCTTGTGACTCAGTCGGAGCCTTTCCGTTTGCCATTTAGAGGCGAGCGCTGCGCACACACGCACCGACATTCTGTCGGACTGAAATAAAACGTGACCACGTCAGAGTGACGGACTTCGCCTTGAACGTGTCTCTGCTGCCCGTTTCGGATTGAAAGGTCCCATGCTGTCCAGCACCCCAGTGTGGACGCAGCCGTGCATGGTAAACTCTATCGGTCATCAAGGCATAGCACGGTTAGCCCTGTGTTGACGGCCTCCTGCTGAAAATGACACTCTGCAGGTCATTCAGCGCGTCTGGGGGGAGGGGGGGGGGGTAAACAAAGAGGCCACGAGGGGACACCAGAGGGAGAGAGAGAGAGAGCGAGAGAGGTAAACAACTGGCAAGTGTGCTGGCAAGGCATCATTGAGGTGTTGATGCCCCTTGTGACATCACAAAGGGACACATCCCAAATGAGTGTGTTTTCACAGCACACTTTTTGAAAAGAACCAACAGATGGACTTTAGTGAGGCCTGCACGGACGAATGATCGACCCTCCAGAGATACAAACAGTTCAGATGAGAAGATATGAGATGATTAGATTCAATTGACACTTGACGATTAGACCCCACAGTTCCATTCTAAGTATTGTTTGATTTTGTTGAATCCACAAAAGTTGCCACACTCTCACTTTTTTGTTCTAAAAATCCTCTCTGCCCGTTTTCAACGGCCCCCCCTGCTTCACCTCCCGCTAAACCTGAGTAAGTCGTGTGTAAATGTCAGCGGTGGACCCGGTCGGCCAGGACAGGCCAAGCATAAGCACACGGGAAAAAGATTGTCATGGTCTGCACTCTGCAATCCTCTGCCTGCTCCGCGGGGACAGGTAGACTCGGGCTTTTTTCTCTCTCTTCCTTCCTTCCTCCCAGTCTAGCATGAAAATAGAGGGAGGTCAAGCTTCTCGCCGTGGCTTTCACTCGCTCTGTGATGAGACGGCCAAGGTTAAGCAAGGCAGCGAAGAAAGTGAACCCTGCACGAAATCTCTGCGGAAAAGTTTCCGTCCGACGCGCTTGAAAAAATGCCAGGGAGGTTGGCATTTTGGAGAAAGCCGGCGTTGGAATGTGAGAGCGTTTGAACTACGGAGAGAGGCACCGACGAGGATGTTAAAATGAGGGAGATTAGCAAATATTAAACACACCAATTTAGCTTCTCTTTAATTAAAATCTGTCTGGTTGCGTTTCTGACATAAAACTAACACCACAACATGTTGCTGCTCCAAATTAGAAACCTTCATAGTAAGAAGAAATAATAAGAAGAAATAATCACCGTTGCAGTTCCTTGAACTTTGCATCAGCTCAGGAAGTGACGCGAAGATTCGAGAGAGCTTTCACGCTCCCAATTAAACGGGACGCAACGGCTTGTTGTGGCGAAATAAAAAGCCCGTCTGTTGTCCAATTTAAGGAAATAAGCATGGAATTGTTTGCCGCCCAGCGGAAGTCCCATTAAAATAAACAGCAGAGATGAATACATCCTTCTGGCCCGCACGCTCATTTCCACATCCCTTGATGAGCGCCGCTCCGCTGTGATCGATGCGCACCAATAAAAGCCCGCTAATAACACGAGGTTAAGTCGAGGTAAAGCTTGGCCCATTATAGAGACGCAGCCGAAGCAAATTGCGCGCGGTCTCGTGCAGCGAACGGCTGGCCCGCCCATTCCAGCGGGGTTTTTTTTTTTTTATCTGCTGCCCCCCTTTTGAGAACGCCGCCGTCGTGCAGGAAATGGCGATAATGCAGCCATCACCAGTTTCAAACGTCATCACTTTTATTCACAGATGCACCGCGTGCAGAATGGCAACCGCTTGAGTCTCTTTCAATCATCAGTGTCTGCAGGCCGACGTCCTGACAGCACCTCGGCTGGCCTGTTTGGCTGCGTCACATGGCTGCTCCCCTGAGCAGACATTTGGACAGTAGGTGGCTCATCTCCTTGCGAAAACCAGGAGGAACAAATGCAGTGCACAGTGGCTGGGTTGCTCACTTTTCATCCTTCTTGCAAACCTCTAATAGACTAACAGTGTTTTCTTTTGAGCTCAATATGGTGTACTGACAGGTTTCTGTTCAAATGTAGGAATTCAGGAGGGCACAAGTGCTACCAGCTGCCATTAAACCCCCAACAGGGAACGACGACTTTAACCTGCCTGCTACTCAGGAGATTAAGATTATTATTAGATCAGGACGATTTCGGATTTAAAGGAGGAAAGAAAATGGCACATTGTGCTGTTCACTGAGGACGATGTGATTTTGTATCACAACTGGCTTCCAGAGTTTGGTGAAAGCCTGCAGCGCATGGCAGCAGCTAGCTACCCCCCACGCTGACAGGAAGCCTTGAGCGGCTAAATCAGCTGTAGCAAATCTGATTGGCCCACTTGGATGTGATAAACAGATACCTTTGAGGTTTTGGTTCCCCTTTCCAAATTCCTTTTGTGGGCCCTTTACCAGACGGACTTAGGAAATGTGCCATCTGGCGTTGCAGCTTAGAGCAAAGATAGAAGAATATGTTTCTCGTTTACACGCCTCATTGAAACCTAAAAAAAAAAAGAAAAAAAAAAGCAGCTAATGGAGATTTTTTTTCACCTGTACCAAAATCCAGTCTTGCCCAGTGAAAACAATTTCTGCAGCTGAAATACATATCTACAGACAAACAGAGGGACCGATGCAATCCCCCGGGCTGCTTAGCTCTCCAGCTCCTCATCCACATCGCTCTGCAAAACTGCCAATTAGGAGAGAAAGCTTGAAAGCGCGGTAACCTTTCCCACTCCGAGGGGCCAGAGCGCTGCTACGAGGGCGAAACATGCACACAGGCAAAACAAAGAGATGGACGGACGCACGGCATCAAAAGCAGACAGAGACAAAGAAGCAGAGACGAACTGGCTGCTTCTTTTTAGACATAAAGCTACTGTAGCAAGAAGTGCTTAAAAAATGCATCATGGGCCGACACTGAAATGACCCCGCTGTCTCCTCTTATTACAGGGAAAGAATGGGCAAAGGCAGCAGAGCACAAAAAATAACTAAATAAATAAAAAATAAATGACAACAAAGTGAGGACAAGGACCAAAGGCAGTAGTAAAAACAATGCGTTACGTAAGCTCACTAGCCTACTTTCTGCTCAAAGAAAAAAAAAGAAAGAAATCTAAATCCATATTTTCCTTGTAATGAACACATCCAGCAATTGATTTGTTTTACATTCTAAACCCTCAATTGTTTACGCTGACACTGTGTTTTCATTTTGCTGAGGGATAAATAAAGACAATAATTATTTATAATGGGGAAGACGGAGCAAAATATTGCATAACCCTGTTTTGAACGGCGCTGACAAATCAATGGGGAGTCTGTTCCTGCAGCTTCCGTTTGCTCTCCCCAGAAATGTTGACTCACTCGTTCTTTCTGACCAAGAAAAGGCAGTGATCTCACAGCTCGCTCTCGGGAAACGCATGCGTGCAATTTTCAGTTTTGACATGAAGCGTTTGTTTGGGGGGGAAAAAAGGTGAAAAAAACAAGAAAAAAGCATTTTACACTGTGGGGTTTTGTTTTTTGCCATTTTAATCTGAAAGGTCCCGTATTGAGCTAAATTTGCTTTCCAACATTAAAAGATTGTCTCTAGCCAGGGAGTGAAGCACCCTTAGAAATAAGTAAAATCCATCCCTGCTTCTTTCGCTTGCTCAACATTTCAAACGGTGAGTGCAAAATCACGGTTCAGGAAATCGGCTGCTTGCGATGAAAACTAAACGGCAGGAAACAAGAGGGCGAGATGTGGTCTGGAGAGCTATCGTGTTGAAAACATGACAAAATGATAATAGAACCTAAAACTGTATATTAAATGAAAAGACATGACAGAGTGCGTTGATTATTCTGGGGAGGCAGAGGGTTTCTGTGGGTTTCTGGGTTGTGGTGCAATATGTTTGTGTTTGGTGCAGATGAAGGTGTCAGTTAGGCAGAACCCTGCTGAGAAAGGTCACTTAAATTTTGACAAGCGTTGTTGTGCTCCCCAAACACACCGAGAGCCTTTCGGCGACGCCGGCAGACATGCTAAGCCTTCCCCCGATTACACAAGAGGCCTTTTGGCATTTTGGGCCGCGGCAGCACAGGCAAATTTGCACCGGCAAAGCAAGGCAAACAAAACCTTCCCCTTCACGCAAGCAAACCTTCATTTATTTGCGTTACTCAGAGGACTTGAGGCCAAAAAAAGAGAAAGGAGGAAAAAACAAACAGCATTTCGGACAAAACTGACTCGGTCTTGCTTTCTTCCTGGCAGAGCACGTTATCGC
Organism: Nelusetta ayraudi; assembly: GCF_046127955.1. NCBI lineage: Eukaryota > Metazoa > Chordata > Actinopteri > Tetraodontiformes > Monacanthidae > Nelusetta > Nelusetta ayraudi. The sequence continues at coordinate 3,261,677 of NW_027466083.1, forward strand.
CGTCTGCTGGGACGTGTAAGTGAAAAATACAATATGTCTGAATGGACGCTGCCAGGTTCACTAATCTCTCTCGGCTTGTCCGGACCTGACAAAGAGGCCCCTGCGCGTGTGGATGTGACACAGGGAAGGGGCTGTGACTGAACCTTGAGGGCTGGGAAGCAAACACAATCAGCTGCCACACAACAAAACCTACGGGGTCTTTCACGCCGAGCGGCACTGAGCGGACCTGAGCCGCTCACTTCATGCTGCCACCCCGCAGCCTCCACATGTATCACACTGATCTATGTGTTCTTGACTGTATTGCACTGACTGTATCTGCTTTACTGTCCGTGGCCAAACTGCAATTGTAAATTGTCTTGGATCAAATTGTGTCATCGTTCTATATGATACTTATTTAGTCAGCTCTCCTTTTGGGAACTTTTTAAAGTTCTCCTACTGCATTCCATCCCATCCTATCCTGTCCCATCCTACCCTACCTTTTTTTCCCCCGTCTTATCAATGTGCGATTGTATCAAATTTCCTGTGTAATTTAACTGGCTCTTTGCACACAATGTATACTGTACTGTATCATGTATCGCATCCCATCCTAGTATATCCGGTCCTAACCTATCTTTTCCCATCCTATCAATTCTGATTGTATCAAATCTCCCTTGTATTGTAACTTCCTTTACAGATGGTATAATAGTGTACCCATCTATCCTATCCACTGCGCTCGTCCACGCAGAAAATACTTGCGGTCCTATAAAGTGCGGACAGGAGAGGCCTGTGTTCCTCCTCTGTGGAAAAACGCTCGTGTTTATCCTCCCTCTTCATCCTGAGCAAAGCGCGCGGCGTGGCGCCGGCCGACGACGGCTGATGAAAGGCTTTGAGCGACAGCCGAGGTCAGGCGCACTTGGCCACAAACAGTGGCTCCGCTGAGAGGACACAGATGCGGCGGGAGCGGGCCGGGTCGCGAGGCCACTCGCCCAGGCCGACGGTAAACACCACGCCGATGCTGCCCACGTAACAATAACCCTGAACCCTGACCGCTGCAACATACGGCCGGCGACCCTGGGCGGCCCGCGACAGCATGGATGCTAATGGGACAGACTGTGTTAGTCAAAACACATTAGTCGGCCGTATCAAGGTCCAAGAGTCGCGCGGCGCCCAGAGAAGTTGCTTTGAGTGGCCCCTTCGGCAGGAAGTGACACCCGAGTGAGCGGAGCGGCGCCGGGGGTAAAACTGCTGATTTGTAAGCGGCGCACGCTTCATCCCGCGCGTGTTAGCGTGTGCGCAGCCTAGCGTACCGCAGCCTATTGATTTCCTCGTCTCTTAGCCTGCTGGCATGCCCGTCTTCTTTTTTCTATTTTGTTTGCGGACAAATTTACCAAGAGTTCGCTCGGATTGGGGGGGAAAACGTCATCTTGGTCCGGCCCTTCTTTTCAAAATCCCGCCCCCGCGCCGACAGGGATTCCGACGGCGGGTTCGCACAGAACGACAGATGGAAGTGATATTGCTCATGGGAAGAAAGATGGCGCTGGGAAGGTAAGGGAGTGGGTGATGAAGGGAGGAAAAAATGTGCGGGGATGGAAGATCGATGAGAGATGAAATATATCAGAACTCCTGAAGCAAGGTCAGGAGGATGTGATCTCTCACGACACTCGGCTGTGCCTCACTGAGCCGGGGGGAATGGGGGGGGGGGTGAGACAAAGGGAGAGGGAGAGTGTGTGTGTGTGTGTGTTGGGGAGGGGGCACAAGTCAGCCAGAGAGACAAAGGAGGGCAGAGGGCCAAGAAGGACATAAAACTTTTCTTTCCAGGATTCTCTGTCCATATGTCAAAAAAAAAAGCTCCCACTCTGGTCCAGTGTTTGTCCATCGAAGGCAAAAGAATTCCTGGTGCCCAAACAATGGAGGGGCGGAGCTCGCACAACACTAAACCACCGGAGGTCCAACCAAAGAATTCACCAAATAATCTGACAGAACATCATGTGGCCGATATCAACACAACGCTGCTGTTCCCAACCCCGAGCAGCAGAGGAGGGCTTCCTTTGGAAGACTGTGGAGCTCGAATATCTCTATGGAAATATTTCAAAACGAACGAGGAACTGAGCTTGGGGAGCGGCGAGGCGGTGCGTGCGGCGCAATTACGGCTAAATCGGCTTTTTTCCACGTTTACTAATTCAGGGACTGGGTCGCCGTCGGGCCGGATCAACAGCCTGTGTCTCCGCCTCTGGGTCTAGGTTCCCTGGTTCTATGTGTACAAGACCATTAAGGGCAACCCCACCCCCCAGCTCCCACCTCCATCCTGCCCCCTACTGAGCGCAGGGCCGGATAACATCTGTCCAGCGCCGCTTCCCCGCAAGCACTCGACCAATTAAAGAGCCACTATCGCCCCGGCTCAGTGGGAAGCGTGTGGCTCACCGTGGGTTTTTCTTTTCTTTTTTTAAATACATGTTTGTGCTTATCCTCCGGGTTAACGCGGCCTTCTGCCGCACCAACACACTTCCTTCACGCCGTCACACACTCCAGAGGGGGAGAAAACACACACGCATGCAAATAAATGTCCATGCAAACCCCCTTCGCTTTATTCCGCCTCTCCATCCACTTAGCCCCGCCCCTCCCCCTCCCATGTATCATTCATTAGCAGCCCCCAGTCTCCGTCATACAATTTTAATTCATAATAGGGACAGAAGTAGGTCATTTGACAAACGTGTCACATCTGCTCCCGTCAAGTCTGCCGCTCCCCTTCAGCGGCGGCGGCGATTCAACACGCAATGTTGAGGCTGCTTTTGCTCTGTTGAGACACACACACACACACACACACACACACACACACACACACACACCGCCAGCCTCTCAGGTTTCCAGATTGACTGCTGGCGAGGCTGACGCGAAGGGAGCCGAGCTCCGGTCGTCAAGTGAGACGCGGCTCTCGGCGAATATAAAGTGAGGGAGGTCAGGACGGCAGGAAGTGGGAGGAGTCCAGCAGGGAGTGTGTGATAATCTTAGGGGCAGATCCACAAAGCGTTTGCGCGGCTTTTGTGGCAGACAATCCGTGTAAACAGCGCCAAAAACGGTGATTCCGATCCACAGAGGGGACGCAAACGTGAAAATCGGCGCAAGTAGCGGCAGGGTTGCGCCAGGCTCATTTGAATGTATTGAAATGAGTCATTACGTGCAAAATGACACACCCCCTTCTATGCAAATATGCCTCATTCAAACAGCGGCAGATCCAGGAAGAGTTTGCGCTCGCGTCCGCGCGCAGTTTGACAGACGCAAACACCGCCAGCCAAAACCAGAACCAGGCGCAGCTTCTGTCTGTCCAAGTGTTTCTGGCTTCTGAGTGAAACTTTCCTCTCTGAAAAGCCTGAAATGTATAAATGCGCGTCTGGCGTCTTGACTTTCTTTCCATTATGGCAGCAGTCTTGGTAGACGGAGGAGGCATCGTAATGCCAGGAGCACAGGAGCGCCTTTATCCTATAGCAGAGTTCCACTGTCAAACACACGCACTCACGAGCAACCTTTGGTGCAAACTGCTCTCAGGTCGCCAGACCGCAACATTCGCACCTGTTTCAGGTGCCGCATTTGTGGGCGTGTTTGCGCCTGCATGTCATTATCCACCTTTGTGGATACCCGCATTTTACCGCTGCGCGCCCTCCTTTGAGGATCTGCCCCTGAATGTTTACAAATCGGAGTTGCGTGCAACGCCATGCTTCACCTGAGGAAATCTGGACATTATGTGCAACTATTCTTCCTACGTTTGGCAACAATGGAAGGTGACAGGAAGCTTCTTTTTACTGACTCCACCAAAGTGAATGGGCTTTGACACTTGAGCACAATGAGACCAGAGCGCATCATCAATACTGGGACATTAAAGTACATCACATCTCACTGTATTCCATTGTGCTGGATGTTTAGCTCCGTTGCTGGGAAAGAAGAAAGTGAAGCTCAAACGTCTCCACTTCCCACGCTGATTATGCAAACATTTATTTGCATTTCCATTTGATTTACTGCACATATTTCCAAACCCCATAATTATCTGGCACTCTGGGGAAAAAAATGTTTGATTTTATTACCCAGGACTGGGTGAGCAATTTTCCAGTCGGTCGTACGATGTAAACGAACAAAAGACAAGACGAGTCCAAAAGACGACGGAGGGGGAAGTGAACAGGTAGAGTGAGGCAGGGAGACGCTGGCAGAGGGGAGCAGCGAGGAGCAGCGAGGAGGGAGACAAAGAGGCAGCAGGGACGAGCCGACTCTCTCGCAGTGACCCAGGTGTCAGCTGCTCCCCCACCGAGCCTGTCCCTCATCACAGCCCGGGGAGGTAGAGTGTCTGCTGGCCCCCTGAGAGCGCCGCACGACATTCTGCCTGTCTGTCCGTCCGCCTGTCTGTCTGTCTGTCTGTCTATCTATTCGCCTGCCTGTCTGTCCGCCTACCTGTTTGTCTGTCCGCCTGTCTGTCTATATGTCCGTCCGCCTGTGTGTCTGTCCGCCTGCCTGTCTATATGTCCGTCCGCCTGTCTGTCTGTCCGCCTGCCTGTCTATATGTCCGTCCGCCTGTCTGTCTGTCCGCCTGCCTGCCTGTCTATCCGTCTGTCTGTCTGTCTGTCCGCCTGCCTGTCCGCCTGCCTGCCCGTCCGTCTGCCTGTCGGTCTGCCTGTCGGTCTGTTTGTCTGTCCGCCTGCCTGCCTGTCCGTCCACCTGTCCGCCTGCCTGCCTGCCTGCCTGCCTGTCTGCCTGTCCGCCTGTCTGTCTGCCCGCCTGTCTGTCTGCCCGCCTGTCTGTCTGTCCGTGCACCAACCGGCCAAGCGAGTGTATCCCATCACACGGTATTTCACAGTGGAACAAAGCACCGGTGGTGTTCATGGCAGGGGGCGCTCACGACACCCCATCCAAAAATGTAATTATTTAAAAACTTCAGTGAGTTTGGCATCAGAACACCCTGTAATGGGCTCATGCGTCGCCGCAGAGGTTTGATGACGAACACGAGCTCACGAAGGTCGAAATACACTGAAGACAGAGGGATCGCAGGGACTCTGAAGCAGAAAAGCAGAAACAAAATAAATAAATGAACGAATAATAAAGGTATTTTCAGTCCCATTGTGGCATAAAATTTCGGTGGTGAGTGTATGAAATCAGCGGCTGCCCGCGCTGCCTTTTCTTCCACAGACCATGAACATCGTTTCCTGCTGACCGCCGACGCAGCAGACCCAGCAGAGAGCGGGAGAGGGAGGGGGGAGCGAGGGAGGAGAGAAGAGAGGGAACGAGAGATGGAGGGGAGGGAGAGAGGGAGGGGAGGAGAAGTGCTCAGACAACCGCTGTCCCTTCCACTTATTGTTACGCCGAAGATATTTATTAATGCATCAGTGCCAAACAGGAACACAGTGAAAGTCATTCACCCTCCCCCTCCCTCCCCCCTCTCTCCCTTCCTCAGTGTCTCCCCTCCGTCTCTCTTCAATGGCTGCAGGCTTCGCAGGGAAATTATGGAAAATAAAATGGCTGTCCACTTAAAACCCAACAAAGTAAACAAGACGCCTCTTCCGCGTTTCTCTTCGAGAGCGAGCCTTGACACGTGTGCAGTTTGAAAAAAAAATAATACAAAAAAAATGACATAATTGCCCTTTCTGCCTCATAACACCTCCTTTATTGAGGCTCAACACGCACGGACGAGGCAGCAACAATTAGGCCCACTGCTCGACTTCAACAACACTTGAACGGCTGAGTGCGCGCGCACGGAAGTGGCAGCTCTCACTGCTCACAGTTCTCCCCGTTGAGGCTGCATGCAGGTTGAGGGTGGAGGCCTTTGCATGCCGAGGCTGAGAAAGAAGGCACGCGTCGCGTCGCCCGCACACAAGAGCAGTCCTTGATTTTTTTCAAACCGAGGTCTCCCTCACACGGCAAAGGAAGCAAACACACACTCCTTTCACCCTCTGTCATCGGCTGTTTTAAGTTGTGGGGCGGACGGTCCGGCGTGTCATGTGACGGCGTGCGTGTCAGGATGGAAGGAGGAGAAAGGAGAAAGAAGCCGCAGCAGTTTGATGAGCCGGCCCGCCGTCATTTACATCCACCTGTGCACCATTTCTGCCTTTTGCACCTGTGTTTGTGACACCTGCTGCAACTGCAAAAGCCAGACACCCCCTCCACAGCCCTGCATCCTGTTTGTACCAGTTCCCAGACTAGAACCCCGCCCTCCCCCCCCCCCCCCACTGCCTGCCTCCTCCACCTGGCAGGCTGTGGGAGATGGTGGCGAGAGATACGCAGCCTGGCTGAGTTAATCCTGTCACGCCGTTATTGCACGGGCCGCAATCTCTCACCTCGCCGGCGTGCAACACCAGCGCGAATCAAACGGCTCGCAGCTGCGTGAGCGACAGCGACTGTGCAACTGCGGGTTAATCTCCCTCTGAACCGGCACCCAGCTCGATTCATTCAAAACAGCAATTAAAAAGTTGAGGGAGCAGAATTATCTGGACCTGTGATGTGTTCCGGCTTTTGAAAGTGGCTCCAAGTCGGACATACAAAATATTCTCCTGGTACACTTTTTTTTTTTTTTTTGTCTTAACTGAAATAGAAAAAAAAGAATTAAGTCTATTTAGAAAAGCAAGTGAGTTGGAAACAAAAAAATTAATGGGAGGAAAGTGACCACACACACACACACACATAAACACAATGGATTTAAATTACTTTCCTTTGCTGTCTGATTCCAGAGTCCCCTGCCTAACAATCAACACACAGGTTGATTGAGGAATCCACCAGGGGGGGTCGGGGGTATGGGACTGACGACTTCAAACACACACACACACACACACACACACACACACACACACACACACGCGAACCGGTCCTTCAACACTGTCACAATCCCCTGCATCCATTTTCTATCACTGCTTCTCCTGCACTGAGGTCACATGGTCTGCCAGGAGCCTATTGCAGCTGATTCAGGGTGAAGACGGGGTCACACATACATTATTTCACCCGCATCGCAGCTCATTCATCTTGTGTCACTCTTGCACCATTTCGCCGTCCACACACCAGAACCGGGTTCCTGGGAATTTCCCTGCTGCGGGAATAATAAAGGAAAATCTCATCTCATCTCGCTGAGGTCTCCGGCCATCGCCGCTCTGAAACTGTGCGATGCGTTGGCAATAACGGTGTCAAATGTTGAAGGGACAAAGGACTCCCAAGCCTCCCCAAACAGTGAGTTATTTTTCTCCCTGTGTGATTCAGCGACGCAGGAGATGTTTCTCCTCGGTGTTTACAGCGAACACGGTCGGCGCTGCGGCTCACGTTTCCACACATCAGCGGCGCCGCCGGCTTTGCACCTGTCACAGCAAAGAGGGAAGCGCCAAATTCCGGCTCTCCATTAGTCACATGGCAACATGGCAGCGACGGCGGCCATCAACAGGAGTGGCAGACAACACATGTTTTTTTGTTAAAGTAAATATCAAAAAAATAAACAAACAAAAGGGCGGCGTTGCCATAGTGAAGAGTGGATAAAAAACACACCCGCCTCCGCCTTCCTTCCTATTTTTTATGGCTTTCGCTTGACATTTCCGTATCGCTCCGCTACACTTTTACGATTGCGCCCACAGACATCCGCCGCATCGCCTTTATCAAAGTCCGACATGTGTCCAATCCCTCAATCATCACATCGGTTAATTCAGGGCGACGGCACTACGAGGGGGAGAAGAGACGACTTAAGCAGCGGAGACGCCTTCATATCTTATCTGAGCCCTTTAACCAGCGTGGAGGTGCGCGGCGTCGACTCTGCCGCCGGTGCCCCGCGTCCATGTTAACATGCAAGTCCCCATCCAGCAGCCATTAACATGCAGGGCCAGCAGCCGCTAGGTGGGCCTGAACACAGCCTCAGGCAGGTGGCAGATAGTCAATGTGCACGCTCCTAAATCATTCGTGCAGGGTGGAGGGGAGTGTGTGTGTGTGTGTGTGTGTGTGTGTGTGTGTGTGAGAGTGTGTGTGTGTGTGTGTGTGTCATGAGGGGGAAGCGAAGGCTCTTATTGATGCCACAATGCAATCATAGAACAGGTGAGGGCAGAAAGCGCTGGATGGAATAGTATTTAAAAAAGAGATGCGGGACTCCACCGGTGGATATAATTCATTTGTATATTCCATATTACCATATGCGTCCTCTTTAGAGGGAGAGTTGGGTGGTGAAGGAGGAGCGCAGGTTGGGGGGGGAGGGGGGGGGAGTGCTGGGAGGAAGAAGCGGATGGGATTGGGAAGATGAGAGGGAAGCAGCGAGAAGGTGAAGCTGACATCCTTGAGACGGGACGGCTAATGAATTAGCATGCAGGGCCGGCGCCTGGCGGTGACCTCGAGCGGCCGGGGGGGGCGGAGGTGGTGGTGGGTGGGGGAGGTGGGGTGACACGCCCGCTGCGGACCAGACAGAGAAACCAACTCCAACAGCGCAAATTATTACCTTTTCATTATGGAAATTAGCTCTTCCTCCTCGTTCCTCCCACTCCTGCTCACGCTGACACCCCTCCCCCGCCAGCCGCGCTATATTGGCGGAGGAACGGTGTTGACTCTGAAAAGCAATTACCTGTCATTTACCTGTCTCTCTTCCCCCACCTCTGATAATACATTTCCCGTGAAAGGTGAAATAATTATCTTTCCTCGCATTAAAAATCAAACCTGGGGGCGGAGACAGCCGCTGTCACAATATGTGGCGCGCCATATGGGATTACGGGATTGGCGTTGCCCACGTACTGCACTGCTGTGCGCTGCGCTACGGTGAAAAGCGATTCTTTGAACTTTGTTTGCGTGGCGACGGCTGAGAAGCGGCTCAGACGCGGAAGAGGCCCCTACGCTTTCTCTCACAGCCACGGGTGAAGGCGTCACTGGAAGTGGACGTACAGCAGTTGGGATGCAGGTATTTGCAGGCAGACGGCAAGGTTACCCTTGGTTGTACAAGAGCTGAATGACTTCACTGCAGATGCCAAACAACACTCTGCCATGCAGCCTTGAATGTGCACTACAGTATAGGAAATGAGCTCTTGGGGTGGCTGCAACATTTGCAAAAAAAAGAGACTCCTGACGGTCAGCGTGTGGTTTCTAAATCAGGGCTTCATGGACTCCTGGTTAGAGGAGGGAGGCTTAAGAACAGCACGCCTCATAATTCAATGAAACCTGTAGCACAGAGCCTGCAACCGGGGGGGGGGGGATTAAAGCAGCACTACCAGGTTCCTCTACCTGCATTCACACAGTCATTGGCATCGTTATGATTAAGTGCCTTATTAATCTGAGAACAGCGCCTACTACCGCTGACACAGTGCAGCGCTGGCTGGCCTGCGTTGTCAATACATATCACACGCACACACACATACACACACACACACATAAACATTTATACAGGGTTGCACTGCCATTGCCTCACAACCTCAGTGCTAAACACATGCACTGCTACACAGGTAGTAGCCACACACGGACACGTCGGGCAGGAAGAGGAAAACACTGCTGCTCAAACATTGAGCCACAACTGAATATTTTAAAGGAGGGACGGCCTGACAGAACATGAAACAGAGAGTAGAGGAGGTACAGGGGAAATCGAAACAAGTCAGAGGAAACTGATACATGGAAGATTAATGAGATTATTGTTCAGTGTGAGAAGGTTTGGGTAAATAAAAAAAACTACTACAGTCAAGAAGAATATTCATGTGCACCCACTGTCTGTTATTTTGTCTTCATTACCAAGTTTGTTTTCACTGACTTCAAAGTCCGGCGTGTAAAATGCACTGACATCTATTGGCAAGACAAGGTACTGCAACATCACGTGCAGCACCAGGGGATCTTAGAGAGGCTTAACCAGCATATCAGCGTAGTAACATCAACAACAACCCCCACCCAAACACAACAAGCACTGCATGAAGTCTAAAGTCTCCGTCCAGTCAACAAAGACGTGTGAGTCGGCGAAGACCGGGCCTCCCCAGTGACCTGACTGTTTGTCTGCAGACAATCAAGTGTCGGGCCAGGTGTCGAGGTATGCCACGTCGCTGCCGCGTGCATCACGGAGAGCGACTGCTCCATGATTGTTGTGCTTTGTTGCCGCGACCTTCAAACAACACAACCCGCAGCTCGTGTGATTCGCAGAAAAATGAAGTGCCAGCGCTGCCTCCACTCGTCTGCCCGCTCCCGTTTCCTCCTCAGTCATTTTGTGCACTGATGGTTGTGTTTGGGTGCGTGTGTGTGTGTGTGTGTGTTTGTTTGTCGCGCTCTGTAACTGCGTGCGCGTCTAGCGGGGGATTCTGCGGAGGCTTCTCACAGCAGGCAGCGGCTCGACATGAAAATAGAAAGGAGGGAGGGGCGGAGAGGAAGCGAGGAGATGCAGAGGGGGCGGATGATGAGGAGGAGCAGCAGTGGGGAAGACAATAAAAATGGGAGGTGAGAAAGTGGGGCTGTTGCCGTCGCAGGGTTCCACCCTGTGGCACATTTGCGGCGGCGGCTGCAAACAGCCTTTGTGGCGACGGCTGGTACATCTGTGCAACCAGAAGCTTCCTCCGTTAGCAAAACGGTGGGCGTGCGAGTGGGAAAAGGGGGGGGGGGGAGAGAAGAAGAGTGGGGAGGGGTGTCGCCACAGGAAGTCTACGGTAGAGTCGGCTGACCTGTGTAACCAATCTGGAGTTCAACAGACGTCAACAGACATAAGTGCGAACTTAAATCTAAAGTGTCTGACCTTGTTTCCCTGGGAGATTTCAGATGTTTATTAGAGTCTGTAAAATCAGAATTCAGCTTTAATTGAGCTGCTGAGCACATTATGTATTTAATGTATCTATGCTTCGTTGTATCAATTAAAAGAGACGTCAAAACAATTAATGGGAGGAAAGTGACCACACACACACACACACACAAACACACACACACACACACACACACACACACACACACACACACACACACACACGCACATAAACACAATGGATTTAAATTACTTTCCTTTGCTGTCTGATTCCAGGGTCCCCTGCCTAACAATCAACACACAGATTGATTGAGGAAACCACCAGGGTGGGTGGAGGGACTGACGACTTCAAACACACACCCACACACACACACACACCTGGGCGAACCTTTAGCTCTTCAGTTCAAATGACAAACTGTCCTTCAACACTGTCACAATCCCCTGCATCCATTTTCTATCACTGCTTCTCCTGCACCGAGGTCACATGGTCTGCCAGGAGCCTATTGCAGCTGTTTCAAAGAGACGTCAATCTCAACGGGACTTACCTGGTAAAATAAAGGTTGAGTAAAGACATTTAAAAGCTACAATAATGGACAGCAGACACAGAGAACGTGCCTCCGTGTAGCTCGCGCAGACTTGGCAGAGCAACTCAACCGAAAGAGGGCGACGTTAGCGCTGGAGCAGCAAAGACAAAACACGATGCTGCTGCCTGTGTTCGCGTCGTTCCCAGAAGCTGCTGTGAACGGTTGAGCTGGGAGACGAAGAGCCGCTGGTGGGTGTGAACTCATTTCAAACGCCACAGCGCAGAAGAAGTTGGAAACTGTCGGACTGCGACGCAGAGGAGGAGATGGGCGAGTCGCGACCTGCAGCAAGGAGACACTTTAGCCTGAAAGATGGAGTTGACGTTGCCCTTTGGAGTCTGATTGGACGGTCCAGTCTACTGGACAGCGGGATGATTGCTAATGCTAATCCTGGCGTCAATGGCTATTGTGTGCATAGGAAAAGGGAACGCTTCCGCCAATACTTAAATACTGCGGTATGCTGTGAACATCACAGTGTGCCGTTGCACTTACTGCCCCGGGTGTGACGTCAGTGTCGATGTCCAATCAGAGTGTAGAACAAGTGAGCGCAGACTCTGAGTCAATGCAAGGGGGCAGCTTTCTACACACAGTTTTCAGCCAATGCACCATTTCCATAGAGGAACTCATGAGATAATTGCAGGAAATGTGGTGTTTTTCCAGGGGGGCCATCTGAATGTTTCAGTTTTGTTTTGGGTGTTTTGTTTTGTTTGTTTTTTTATCCCTGCAGCCAACTGCCCATTTTGCACCACAAACAGAGAGAGGGGAAAAAAAAAGATAACAAGCAGCAGTGGTGCAATACAAACTGAGAAAATCTGCAAGAGGCGAAGCAGAGACAAGAGGAGCAGAGCGGCAGAATCTCAACACCTGATCCAGCAGCTCGCCGGTGTGAGGTGGCTCTTTGATCTCCAGAGGACGGCCGGCCCCGCAGAAAGCTGATTGCAGACAAATGTGCGCGTGTGTGTGTCTGTGTGTGTGTGTGTGTGTGTGTGTGTGTGTGTGTGTGTGTGTGTGTGTGTGTACACAGACAAGCTGGTATCGCAGTCTTTCCAAGGACTTTGCATCGGCTTCTATTCATTTTCTCATCCGTTGCAAAAAGGGCCTTAGCCAAACACTAACCAGGCCAATTTGTTAGCGACAATTTCCCGCTGCTCGTTAACACAAACAGCCAATCAGCCAATCGTGTGGCAGCGACTAAGAGCGCGTCACGATGGGGGGGAAGTGAACGCGTCCTGGTTGACAATGAAAACATGCAGTGAACTGACATGAAGGTCGCATGACAAGTTAATGACCACAATCAATAACAAAATCAACAACGCTGATGCTTTTATTTCAGTAAATTGGAGGACTCACAATTGCGTGCTTCCGACCGAATGCCCCACTTTCACTGTACAACATCAATGTAGCATCTACCGTTTGAATTTTCCAGAAATTTCACCCGATGACAAATGTTCCAAATTTCAAACTGTCGGGTTGAAGCCTGAGTGAAGGAAATGAAACGAACAACCGTGAGTGTTCACGGTGGCACTTGAAGCAGCTGAAGAAAAGCCGCTGTTCCTTCCTGACACCTTCTTTGCAGTAAGTACATCACTTCAAACCATTCTTAATTCCAGCCATTCTTTGCTGCCCCACTTTTTCTTTCCCTTCCCTCCTTTCTTTCTTTATTCCCCACCGGTAAAAATCCAAAGTCGACGATATTCAGTGGCTCGCTAACGCTAATGTTTTGCAGCAGCAGCAGCAGCAGCAGCAGCAGCAGCGGCGGCGGCAGTCAAACCAGAATGACACGCTGACCCAGGTCAGGCCGCTGACCCAGCCGCCACTTCCTGTTAGCGCGGCCAAAGAAAAAAAAGAGTGCTGCAACTGCAAAGTGCACCGACTCCAGGGCGAGCAGCGTCAACTTCATGTCAGGCTGCAGGGGGAAGTTTGAGATTTTACAGGGCGGCCGCGACGTCCCGCACGTCAGCGAGTCGCTCAGCTCCGCTCTCTGGAAACTCAAAGGCATGGATTACAGCGGCTCGGCCCTCTCTTCGGTTCATTTTCTCACAGCGAAGCGGCGGAGGGAGGACGTCGAGCTTCTTTCTTTCTGCCTCCTCGACACTTTGCAGCCGCCGTCTAAATAAAGACGCGTTATGTTGTTTGTGTTTTTTTTCTTTCTTTGGTTTCATTGCGCGTTTCAAAGCGCTGGCGTTCCACAGCGCGTTAGCGAGACGCAGCCAGACAGCCGAGAGCGCGAGCGGCAGAGACGCACCAGGAAAAGGCGGGGAGTGGGAAGGCAGACAGGCCACACACACACACACACACACGCACGCACACACACGCACACGCACGCGCACACACGCACATGCACGCGCGCACACACACACACACACACACACACACACACACACACACACACACACACACACACACAGGACTCCAGCAGTCCTCCTGAAGAGAACAATGGCTGACAGGGATGGATGTTCTGGATCCTGGCTGCTTGTGGATTATGTGAATGGGTCTCGGCAGCGCACGATAAGCCAATAAGACCTTTTCTTGGACGGCACGTTTTGGGGCTTCGAGGATGCGACTTTCAGGAATCCTCTTTTGCTGAGCATCTGTGCATACATCAAGAATGACACTCGCGCAAATTTGCCGAGCAGGGAGGAGGGGGGGGGGGGGGGGGGGGAGAAGGGGGGTGCGGGGGGGGGGGGGTGATTTACAGTCGGGCTGCTGCCTGCCTGCGACGGCTCAGATTGGGCGGCGGGAGCTCGGACAGCTTCTATCTGTTTATCTGTTTACGCGCCAACACAAACGGAGCCCGGGTTTCTTTTTTTAACCTCCTTCTTCTGTTTGTTTTTTTTCCCCTCCTCCTTTAACATCCTGACATTTCTCCATGCAGGGATGTGTCCTCCGCCGCTGTATCTGAACCCCGGTGTCGTCCGTTCACTTCATCTCCCTCCATCTTTTCACTCCCACACTCTTTATGTTTCTCCTTCCGTCGCACCAACGCGTCCCGCTCGCCGGTCTCACTCGTGGAGGAGAAATTCAATTTCACGATCGGCATCGGTGTTGACACGGATCTGACCTGGGGGAAATAAATCTGGATTTTAGCTTTTAGAGTAAGTGAGTAATATGTGGTTTCTTTTCTTTTGGTTTCTTTGTATTTCTTTTTCTGTCTTTAGCTAACTGCTGCTGCTGCTGCTGCTGCTGCGGTGGGTGCGGCTAAATCAAAAGTGAAGGAGGAACACCGACAGGAGATGACTCATCCACAATGTCAGCACAATCAAATCAACACAATCAGACGGAGCATCATGTCGGTCTTAAATCCCGCTTCCGATTGCGTCACCGACGGGGAGGATTCATCAGCCGTCCTGAAAAGGAGTCGAAGCTCCCGGGGAAACAGAGGACGTGACTCAGAACAACCGCCGGCTCTCGGCGAGCTCCAAAGCGACGCAAATTGTAACGACGTGCTGAATGAAGCCACACACTCCCCCCACAGCCCTCGACCACTGAGCAACACACAGAACCCCAACGCTGTTCTGTGGCCGAGCAGAAGGCAGAGAAGCCCAAAGAGCCACAGCTAGCAGCTAGTCACACACACACACACACACACACACACACACACACACACACACACACACACACACACACACACACACACACACACACACACACACAGTCACAGGAGTGTTTGAGGTCAGTCGTCGCTCACAGGCTCGATGACATCACAGCGTACGTCACATGATTTAATTTCAAACATGGACGATACACGTGTGAGTTTCGCTGCATCGAACACGCAACTTCACGTCTTACATGGAAAAACAGGAATTGGTGCCTGTTAGTTTGTTTTGTTGTTTTCATTTCGCTTGCTGCAGCGGCCGTAGCATCGGGAATTCCACTGGGGAGACAAACCATATAGAAACTTCAAAGAGTTTGTTTTTTTTGTTTTGTTTTGATCATGTAGATAAAAATGCCTGGCAAGCTGCGCTGTCGAGAGAAAAATCATGCGATCACAAACCCGAGCTGCCAACACGTTGCGTTACATTTTTTTCCCTCTGTCAGAGCAGCTTCCTTTCGGCGTGCAGCGACGAAGGATTTCAGTTTTCAAAGAGTTGCTAAAGTGCTGCGAAAAAAGCAGGGAGAATTGTGGAGTTGTTTTTTTTTTTTCTTCTTCTTTCCCTCCACCTTTTTAAATCAGAGAGGAACTTAAATTATTTTCCGCGTGTGATATCAGAAATTCCCAGCGGAGTCGATTCATTTGCGGAAGTGCGCTCCGGTAAGAAAGCGACGGCGAGAACACAACTTGCGTAACGCGCCGAGAGGTGAGCGGAGCGGCAAAGTGCGACTGTTTGGAAACACGGCGGACGGCGTCGAGATTGACAATTCTCACAGCATTAAATGAGTGACTCATCGAGGATCAGAGGCTCGATCGACACGGCAGACTCAGCTTCGTTTCCTCGCACCGTCACCGGCAGACGGCGACGATGAAAAAGGGCCCCGGCGCTCCTGAGAGACACGGCGAGGAGAAGAATGCACCACAATAGGAGGTAATGAGAGAGCGAGACAAGGGGGGTAAAAAAAAAAAAATTAAATGAAGCCCAGCACTTTAGCAAATCATGGCACAAAGCACTTTAATGTCTCGAACATCAGCGAGTCATGGCGCCACGTGAGGCCAGTTTTCACACTGCGCGAGCGTCTGCACGGCGCTTGAACTGAGCACATGCAAAGCATTCATCCATCTATCTCACTCAGGAGAATGCAAATGCACGTTTGAATGGCTCAATATTCACAGGATGAGCTGGTGTTGGGTCTGCGGTGTTACCTCATAGAAGAGACTGTATGTAAAATAAACAGGTTTTTTTTCCTGCCACTGACGAGCCGCAGCAGGTGCAGCGGTTGGTTAGTCTCACATATCTGAAATAAGTTGTTCAAATAAAAATCTACTTTTTGGAAGGGAAGTTCCAGCTTGTGCACACCATCAGAGTTCCACTGAGCAGCAGCGAACTGTGAATTCAGGGACCGTCTGAAGAGGGAAGAGCCGACTGGTCCCAGTGGACGCGTCCGGCACTGCGTCTGTGTCTCGACAGACAGCGTAAAGCGGATAGTCATAAAGCTCTATTCTTTTTACTGGCTTGAGTTCATAGAGTCACTCTCAAAAGTAAAGGTTTTTTTTTTTTTTTTAAGATGTACTGCACACACAGACTACACCTACTTCCAGTCCTCACGGATTTCCCGTCGCTAAAACCAGTGATTTGAAAATGATCCAATTCCTTGTGAGGGATGAACGAAAGGCAACAAGCGAGTAACAAACCGATGAACTGATAAGCAACTGAATGATCCGTTCGTTCACAGTTCCGCCTCATAGCAGCAGGGAGTCGAGTTGATTTTCTCTTCTTTGAGGCTAGCTAGCTAGCGGTAGGAGGGACGAGTCAGCAGAGGTTAGGACTCATGCCATGTGAGTCAGTAAAGTGATTCTCAAGTTTTTGAACGACTCTCACGTCACTAACAAGAACAGTATCTGCTTTTCTGGTTGATCTGGTTTCGATCATATTTGGACCACAATCATGTTTTTGTTTTTTTTAGTTTTCCAATTCCATACATGATAAAAAAATATACATCTTGATATATAAACTCCCACAGTGTCCTGTTTCATTTCAAAGTTGTTTCACTTCAAGACAATCAAAACCAGAATGCTGCAGTCAGTGTATCCGTTTCTGGAATAGGGACCTGATGTTTATGGGTGCAATAACAAACAGAGAAATGGGCAACGCAATAACAGAATACTGCAATAACAGGAAACTCCAGTCCATGCAAAGAAAGACACAGCGAGACGCGACGCAGCTGTTTTTACCAGACACAGTCTGCGTTCCAGCATCAGTTTACACCTGCCACTGCTAACGTTTCAGGTGCAGGCTAACTGGCGTGCTAACACGGGGCAGTTTTTCCCTCCCCTACCGGGCAGTCCTGTGTGTAAACCTTTTCAAGTGGCCCCCTGGGTTGGGTTCAGTTAAGCAGACTTCATTCTTTTCCCCCCAAATTGTGCTCGCTGTTGAGGAACAAAGCTCGGAACCAAATTTTCTTTAAACTGGGAGTTTACGAGCAACACACACACACACACACACACACACACACACACACACACACACACACACACACACACACACACACACACACACCGCCGTCTTTGTATTCTGCACACACTCACACGCAAAAAAACAGCTCCCCCTTCCCACAACAGCACACACACGGATGAGTGATGTTTGCCCCGAGGCGATCCTTTTGTAGCTGCCTCGAACACCTGTTCGCACCTCACTCCTGTCGCTGAGGCAAATAAAGCCTGGAGTTGTACATTTCCATGTATAAATTTAAAGGCACGCGCAAATAAGAAACAAAATCTTTCACAGCCCAAACTTGCATTCGGCGCTGCTTTTGGCCGTCGCCAGTCAACAAGAAAGCCGCCGAGAGGAGAGTGAGAAGAGGGACAGAGGGTTCAGCCTCTGTCGCGAGTCAGAGGCTGAAGGCCGAGAGCAGCGTCCTGATCCGTTCCCTCCGCTGGTCCTCGTCCTCTCCGCCCATGCCAATGAATTTCACGGACTCATTAGACCCGGCCACTGAGGTTAATCAGGTTGTAATATGCTAATGGGAAGTCTTTGAGACTTTAAAAAAATAATAATAATAAAGAATTGGGACATAGATTCCAAAAAACACTGCTGAGAGCTCCGACTCCAATGTCTGATGTCGGCCCCCGCCGTAAAACACAGAGTGACAATTATAGTTTGCGTGGCCCGGAGGCCTTGACTGACTCCGTCTTCGACACACACTCACACTCTGGCGCCCAGCATCCGTTTTATTTGTGGCACATCAAACCCAAGACTGCAGCATCTGCACTTTTTTTCCCACCATTATTCCACCCGTTTCTTGTTTAGGACTTTTCTTTCATTAAAATGGCTTTTTAATTACTCTTCCTTCTCTCTCCGTGGCCTTGCCTTGCACCTCCTCCTCCTCCCTTCTCCTCCTCCCTTCTCCTCCTCCTCTCTGTCTCCTTTTGTTTGGTCTGGCTTTTTTTTTTATTATTTTTTATCAAAGCGCTTCTTTGATAGTTTATAAGTTGCACCAGCGGCTGTGTGGTAAGCAGATTAATAGGAGGGTAATGTCATTAAAATGGTAATGTGCAGACTTGGGCGAGATGCTGAAAACAATAATACTCCACTTGATTAATGGCACTCTGAAGGCGGATCATGCGCGGCGAGCACGTGTACACGCAGCGAGCACGCTGGCGATGTCTGCTAACCTGGAGCCACTGGAGGTGAGCGAGCGGTGGGAGTCTTTGAAAAGTCCCATTCACACTTTTGACTCATGATATTATCCTCACGTGGGCTTCGGTCAAACACATTATTAGCAAGTCACCATCAATGTGGCGTCAGTGAATAAGATAGACTTTGCATACATCGTACTGAGAGGCAGCACATTATCTTTTTTTTTTTTTTTATCTTTTTTGTTGGGGGGGGGTGTTTAATGAAGACGGGAGCCATCTGCCAAAACCCAAGTTGCCAACGACTGAGACACAAAGCGGGTGGAAACAAAACAAACCGACCGGGAAGGAGGCCGGGGGAATAAGGCGTTGGGAGACTTGCGTGATGAATAAATAAAAAGTAGATAAAATAAATAAAAAATAAATAATAGTCGTCTCCCCACTTCTTGTCTACACGCCACGACGGCGCCACAGGAACCAGCGTTTGATGTAACAAATCTGGCAGTCGGCTGTAATTGAAGGGGGGGGGCGGGGGGGTGAAAAAAACAATAAGAATCATCGTTGATATTGTCTCAGTTGTAGCACAGCTGTCCTTCCACCATAAGGATAAAATAGATAGCTTTAAATGTGCTCATTTCGCAAAAGAAACTTTATTTGATAACCGGTGTGGTGACGACTTAAGAGAATTTAAAAAAAAACTGCCTCATAAACTGTGCTTTTTTTTTCACCCCCATGTCAGGATTTTCCTTTTGAAGCCTCAGAAGCTGCAGGAACTTTTCACATCGACTTCACGGCGAAAATTACATTTCTAATTCTACGTTTCGCTCACACATTCCGGTGGAGCAGTTTCTTACTTCCAGCATGAGGCTGACGAGCCGGCCATCTAACATGGCTAGCAGTAGCGCTAGCATTCTGGCTATACTCAAACATGAAGGTGTGACCGCCAGGCAGCGGCGCCAGTCCACTCGCACGCGCAATGTGTTTTTAGACAACGTTATTATTAGTTGTTGTTTCCACGCGGGGTGCGCCGTGTGCGCATTCAAATGGGACACAACCGTCGAGACGGAGCCCAAGTGGTTCCAGCGTCGCGCATTGGCCAATCACAGAGTTTTCAGGCTGCGTTGGAGCCACTTCAGAGAGGAGCAGGGGGGGGGGGGGGTGCTGCTGACCCTGCAGAGCCGCTTGGCTGCCTGCTGAGCGGAGCACAAAAGGCGGCTGCCGATTTCTTTTTCTTCTTCTTCTTCACTTTTTCAGAGTCTCTTCTGCCTGTCGCCGCCACCCATCACTATTTAACAGCTCGCGAGTGGTGCGGTGCAGTCCCCCCCCACACACACACACACACACACACACACACACACACACACCCTCCACACAGCAGGTTCAAAGACGCAGACCGCTCGGTGCTGAATCATTCAGTTACACGCGGCAGGCAGTTTCCATTGATTGCAGGAGCGAGACACGTTAACAAAACGCAAAATCCCGCGTTCGGCTGCGCTCGGCGCCGCTCGCCTGGCGCCGCGACGCCCCGGGCCGACGGGGCTGCGTTGCGTCTTGAGGTGCGACGGAAATAGAACGCGACTAAAAGGAAGCCAAACAGTCGCAGCTTCCAAAACCACAACTGTTCCTTCCGAGAGGGCGGGGGGGGGAGTGACAGACAGTCTGAGAGAGCTCGCTCGCCCGCTCTCTCTCTCTCTCTCTCTCTCTCTCTCTCACGCACACACATGCCGATTCGAAAGGGAAGCGTGCAAACTGCTGGAGGAAGTGTGTGCGTGTCCGTCTGCCTGTCACACGTGACCCGTGTGTGACCGAGATCAGACAGACACTGGCGGCTGCTGAACTCCAGCCAGCGAGGGCGAGCGTGCACGCCTTTTCCGGCAGTGCCAAGCACACACGCGCATGCACAGCGCTGACCGGACGCTTCACAGCTGGCAAATATGCTCAGGTAAAGGTTAACATCGCGCTCTTTGGTCCAGCATCGCTGGGAGGAAGATCTTGTTGGAACGCTCACCAGGGTACAGACGGGTCGCCCCGGATCCGCCCGCGCACAATAGGTGTCACCTCCCATTACAGCCCTAATTTCTCACAAAGTAATCACTTATGACATCAAAGCATGTGTGCACCTCGGCACCTTGGCGGTGCGGTGCGGGGGGGGGGGGCGGCAGTTCACTGTCGCAAAGACAGACAAAAGAAGCACGTGAGCACAAAAGGGGTTATTGACCTTCATGGAGTGAGATTTTTTTTTTTCATAAAGCTTTCAAATTGTTCAGCAGCCGCTGTGACAGGAGGCCCGACGGCCTCTCCCTGAGGAAGACGAGGCTGCTCGCTGAAGATCCCTGCAGCAAAAACACACTTCGCTGTCAGTCAGGTTTCAGCGCCAGAGCTCCCGCCGAGCACATTTGAATATGCCAATAAACAAATGTCAACACATTAGTCCGGCACGACGGAAAATATTTGCACGGCGCCGCTGGGTGGCGGCGGTGTGAGCCGTCACCTGCCGTGACCTGAGTGCGGCGTTCTCGACAAGCGAGACGCAGAGGTGGCGGCAGCGGCTGCACTACCAGGCCTTCACATGAGAAAAAAAGTATTCATTTGTCATATTTAATGGAAGTTGTAAAGATGTTGAGTGATGATCTTGGAGGCAAACACTCCCAGTAGATGCTGAACGAACACATCCACACACCTTTCAACTCAAATGCACTCCGTGCAGACTGTAAACACACAAACTTATGGGCGGGAAGCCGATTGGCGTGAAAAGTTTTTCCTCCCTGGTGGCTCGCCGGATGTTTTCAGACACAAAATCACACCGGTGCATCCCAGCGACGGCCTGAGCGAAAATGAAGCGACGCTTGTGGGAAAATGGGAACGCGGTTCCCGAAGCTACTTGAGAAAGAAAACCTGCCTGAAACTCAAGCGTGCAGCTTTGCACAGCCAAACAGTGTCGCTAGAAGCCCGACTGACCCAGTTAACAATCTGACATATGGCCCCGTGGATCTGCTTTGGTGGAGCAGCACAGAGCGGACGGTGTGTATCACTGTGTTCCCCGACGGGGCCAACAGGAACTGCTGTCCAAACCTACAAATGTTAACTTGCTAGCAGGTGGGTCACTGTCACAGCTTGAGCAAAAAAAGAAAAAAAAGAAAAAAGCTAAAATAACAAACTGATCTCAAATTAAACTGCAAGTTTTACACTTAATGCCTCCCTGGCACAGAGGGATCAGCGGTGCAGATGCTGGAAGGGCTGGTGTGGCTCATGACAGTGAGCTGAAGAAGGCAAGTTTCTAATGACTGGAGAGACTTGCATCTTTTTGCTGTTGTTGCTGTTGTTGTTGTCCCTGCACAGTGCGGCTGCTGGTTTGTATGTGCAAAGGTGTATTTGCAATAACCGCAGAGCAGAGAGCCACTTAGGGCCTCTGCATAACAACTGCGGTTCTACTGGACACATGCACGCGCGCGCGCACGCACGCACACACACACACACACACACACACACACACACACACGAGTGCGCGTGCGAGAGAGGCCCCTTGTTATTCATGCATGACCGGTCCATAATGCACTTCTGCGCTTTCACTCGCCCGTTGGCAAGACAACAGAATTACCGAGGAAAGAATTTGGAACGGCGGGATTTGCCAAGACTATGGGAACAGCCAGATTCCTTCTTACACCAGGAAGAGAGAGAGAGCGAGAGAGAGAGAGAGAGAGAGAGAGAGAGAGAGAGAGAGAGAGGGAGGGATGAGAAAAATGAAGAGCAGCTTCAAGCTCCTCCATTCAGAATACAGACGCCCAGAGTGGTCAAAGTGTTGCGCTCCATTGTGTGGCTGTCTCTCTCCGGGCCTGATGCGCTCGGACTGGCCGCCAGTCGCCGGAAGGAGGGGAGTCCTTGAAATGAAGAGAGCGGCCGGGAAAAAAGGCTAAAGGTTTCAACAGGGGACATGGGAATGGTGCACTGCACTGAACAACGCACCTCAGACATACGTGGGTAAATGCTGAAGTGGAAGATACATAAGTTAACCGTGACAGTAACATGCTGTGTCACCATAGAAGATCGTCCGTATTTGCTCACTGGTTTTTGCCTAGTTTTGTTTTTATTTAATGGCCTTTAACGATGCAGAATGGGACTTCTACAAATTGTGTTTACTGTCAGAACTGGAGCGTAACAGAGTAAATTTGCTTAAAACAAGCCACTTGCACGGCGGCTGCCATGTTTGTACCAAAGCCCAAAAGGGACAAACAGCAACGTGGCCTCACACCGCTGAACGCACTAAAATAAGCCCATGCACGTTCCTTCTTCTTCCTCTCATTTCAATGTGTTGGCAGCCTAAAAATGAAGCTTCTAATTCTGGCAAAGGGAATTGTGGAAGGGAATCGTCACAACAAGTGATTATTTCTGGAAAACTTCGCTCTCCGACGGCTCACAGATGAAAATGGACGATAGTTGCCGTGTTTGTCTACAGAGGCCGTGTTTGTGTGCGTGTCACCTGGTGGTGCGGTGTCCTTTGAGGACTTTGCAGATAAAGAATGCTACCAACTATTTAATGAAAATATATCTAGATAATACGTTTCTTTTTATGGATCAGACAGAATTTATCAAGGTTAGACATGGGAAGACAGACACACAAAAAAAATCTCATCAGACCCAAGTTATTGCCTAAAGTGATCTATAAATAGGGTGCTTTATTTTACTCCATTTTATTCATATTCATATGACAATATCTGCTTGCTTCTCAAATTTCAATCTAATGGCGCAACTAAAGTTGAGCAGACCAGCAGATATAAAACTAATTTCGACACAATCCATCACTTGTTATTAATCTCTGCTGCCTGGACACAGAGTCCCATCCTGATCCATCTCCTCGGCTTTGATCGGCGTTCCATTTTTGTCAAGACTGTGTTCCAGCAGCAGCGGAGGAGGAGGGGGAAGGGATTTTAATTTAATTTGATCAAATCTTGGGTAATTACGTTTGGATGAGTCCTCGTTTGGGGAACAAATGGAAATTTAATCCCAATATTCAGGGCTTCCCCCAAACAGCCGGCCGCTCCTTTGGCTCCACCAGCTATTTGCTTACTGACAATTTCTACACCTACTTTTGACCAATCAGCTCGCCGGCAGTGGACTTGGACTTGCTCATTCATAGACGGCAGCCCACTCAATTTGGCTGCGGTGCCGAGCCGTGTTTAATACCATTCTCAGGGGGGAAATCCTATTCCACAGCAAATCCATTAACCGTTCGAGAAAAAAAGAAAAAAAAAAGAAACTCCCATCGAGGAGCAGGATGCATCCAAACAGTAGTTTGGAGACCCAATGGGCAAATTTAAGAAACTCCCAAACGCTTTGTGGTGAAAGTACGCATGGGACGTTGAGGGTCTGAGCCAATAAAGACAACTGACAAAAGATGAAGATCACCTCCCGTCTGGGCGCACGGGACCTTTGTGCGTCTAAATTGTCTAAAGAAGAGGAAGAAGAGTGAAGAAGAGCGGGAGCCAAACAGAAAAACCAGACAGTTCCGTCAGGAGGGCCCGGCTGCGTTCTGACGGGACCGAGAAGCTCGTACGTTAAGGTTGTAGCTGGTGGGAAAGTAGGTTTTCTTCTGATGTGAGGAAACTACGCCACACTTCATGAAGTAAGTAAGTAGTAATGACGTATCATCGCAGTATTGGAACAAATGTGGCACAAATGACAATTTAAAAACAAACATTTGTTCGTCTCACTTTCAGGTAAATGAACTGCGTAGACAGAAGACACTCGTCTGACGGCCTCGCAGCGCTCGCTCTCCAGTTTTGGCTAGCAGACACCAGCCTAGTCAAGTTTTATGAGAAAAGTTTTACAAAGAAGAAAATACATATATGGTTAGTGCCTCAATATCTGAATACCAAATGAAGATTAGATTGGAGTGCATATATATGAACACAAAGTACTTTAAACTTGTTAAAAAATAAAATCCATGCAAGTCAGAAAATGGGATGCGGTCCAGTTGGTTTCTACTGCAGCGTTTCTAAGTCCAAATTCCCAACGGATGTCAGAGGGCGAAGCACCTTGAGAGAAACTTAAACCCAACCAAACGCCTGACAAGAACGTCAAAATCAGCGCCTCCCGGCTCCTCTCCCACTTTAATTTGGTCACAGGATCTGCGTCGCGCATTGCTATGCCTGGTTCCGCCACGGAAGAAAAATAAAATAACTGGGCAACCGCTTGTTAAAACACTTTTCATATCTGCGCGAGTGCAATGAATGGTGTCTGACAAGGGCGCTTGGCTGCCAATTGGAGGATTCTCATAAAGGAAGCGACCCAGCAAAGATGAAAGTCTGCTGAGCCGAGGTGTCGAGGGGCTGGGGCGAGAAAATAAAGCGTCCGGATGTTGAAGAGAGAGATGGTGGACAAAGCAGAGATTCTTTATCTCAGACTGGGCCAGGCCTCATTTCTTGACAATCTCGTGCATCACTGCTGTTCATTTTTTTCTTTTTCCTCATGTTTTGTTTTCAGATTATTGGTCTTTGATTTCCCTGCAGTCCAAAATGTCTGCGCTTGCATAGTAAAACAGATGCAATAAAGGCCTTTCTTCTGTATCCATCCCGTTAGACCGCAACTCATTTATCACACACATGCATGCCCACACACACGCACAATCCGGCACCGTCTCATCTCATCAGCGCGGCTTCACCAGAGCATTGGCTCAGCGGAGGCCACTCCCACCTCGCCAGTCCAGACCACTGGGAAAAACAAACAGGCATCACGTTGCTGTCAACTCCTGGCTCTCTACATCTCTCTGTGTCTCAGCAGAGCAACAGGTAGCCGCTGTATATAACGAGGAGTGCCGAGGCTGTGGGGAATTGCACACAAAACACGGTTTTACAGTGGGTTTCTTTTCTCCCTCCCCCTGCCACGGAGAGATTGATGGCAGAAACAAAATGTGAACAGCGTGCACAACAAGCCCTCACCGTCTCACTCACTCCGCCTCTCGCGCCGTGTCAGCCGTAAATATCTGCTGTGTGTTTCTGAGAGACTGCATCACCCCCCTCCCCCAACAACCCCCCTCCCCCAACAACCCCCCCGATCACAATATCTCGGCTACAACTGAAAGATATTTACAACGTGAATCATTTCAACAACCTTACAGATTTGTTTCTATGGCTAACATTCTGTTACCCTGTTAATAGATTTCGCACCACGTTGCCGCATTACTAATTTATTTGCCGTGCACAAGAATTTCGACGTGGCTACACTGTTTGTGCTGAAATGGCGAATAAAAAAAGATCTTCAATCTTGAATAATTTATCGTAGACATGCAGAAATGTGCGAGAAAAAAGCGTCTCAGCCGCAGGTTGCCTTGTTCTTCGCCGTTTTCAGGACTGTTCAGATGTTTGTTCTTGGGCCGGGCTCTGGCTAAGCAGCCTCTCACAACGGTCTCAAAACTGGAGGCGTCTCCAAAAAACAGCAGATTTAGCCCTCTGTTTACAGCATCCAGCAAAAATGTTTGGTGCTAGCCTCATGTTGTTTTTTTTATTTTTTATTGTTTTTTTTGTTGTGGTCTCACAGGGAGGAACAAACATGTTGCTGGAGGTGTCTTCAGTAATCGTAGTGCCCGTTGTGACATCACAGAGGGAAGACTTTCAGAACTGTATGTCTGAGGAAACATTTTCTGAAAAAAAGTGAAGGATGTATTTCTCTCATGCCTCGGGGGTTTTACTGGCAGGTGGAGACACTTTGGTATTGCAGTAATTACTCATCGTCTTAATCGTCTCTTATTCATTTCATAATTATTAAGCTTATTGCTCCGAGCAGGGCCACAGAAAAGGACACTGGCCTCAGTCTGTGGATAATATATTTTTCAACATTCACTAGATTCAGATAAACGTATGTGAATGTTATGCATAAAGGTGATATTAATTAAACATCCTTTCAATACCCATGTGTCATTATTTTTTCTTTCTCCTTTCATCAAATCAGATGAATGAAATTTCCCCCCCTCCCCTCCCCGCCCCTCAGTGAGAGAAGCCCAGTGATCATAATGCCAAACGAGGTGAAAGGTGACTGGGGATTATGTCATATGAGGGTCGTCCGCTTCTGCACAGGCTGGACCGGTGCTATAGGTGCAGCAGGACCCTTCTTTTTTTTTTTGGTTAAAGGCGCACTTTTAATAAGGTCACGGCTCGGGGTGAGCTGTGCATTAGGGAGAGGCCCGAGGATCAACGCTCAGCCCGGGAGAGTAGGCCACACTACTTAGCAGCTCAGCGTAACTGTGTCATTGTTACAGCCGGGCCGGAGAGATTTGGGGCCGATCTCTTCAGTAATAGCTTGCGTCTAAAACCTCTGTGTGTGTGTGTGTGTGTGTGTGTGTGTGTGTGTGTGTGTGTGTGTGGTGGAAAGTGACCTGTGGTGTGAGGATTTGCATGTGTCAGCAGTTATGATTGAATATTTGCCGCGGCCCTATCTCCTTCCGCCCTTTTCTGCTGCACCGCGATCCATCTCAACGGCCCGAGTGGCATGATAATGTTGTTGCGAGGGTGCTTCCCAGAGGATTAGCGCAGATTAGCATTAGCTGGCGCATTTGAACTCGATGCACATACAGCATGTCAGCAAACTAGTCTGGGATCGTAGCCATAGTGCGGATCCACAAAGGGAGAAAATGCTAAATAAAAGCTTTTACGTGCATGCGGGCTGTTGAGTCACAACTAAGGCAGCAAAATTCTGGGAATCATCAAAGTTGGAAACTGTCTTTGGGAATTAATGGAAATAAACCAAAAATTAACTAAATCTAAGACTGGTCCCTCGACAGAGAACCTAACTATAGTTGGGGAAAATATACTGTAGCCTGCATCTTGGCTGAAACAACCACATTCAATCAAAGTACACTTGATATCGCTGTTTTGTGTACTGCTACTGAGCTACTGAGGCTACACATTTGCAACCAATGGCACAGGACAAGCCATACATTCACAATTGTACCTAATGCCCAGTCAATTCCCACAAATTCCTCATAATTTGCAAAGAGTTCCATTTTCAAGCTTGGCTCAACACAATCTGGAATTTCACTGGCAATGTAGTGTCTTCCCCTTTAAAACCAAACTCACCACTTTCCAAGTATTTACCATTCAATTTACTTGACTTTTCACCTGTTAAACCACAGGGGATCAAAAGGGGGGGGGGGAAACAAATAAATAAAAGTTGGGATTTATTGGCCAATTCCCTGGCCAGAAAAAGTTGTTAATATTGAAATTGGGTTGCAGCCTAAAAACAAATGACTGCTGCCAAATGGTAGAACATGAAGCCATTTAATCTGAATCCAATCCCTCAAAATGAAACTGACTGCGGTTAAGTTCACTCCTTGATGTACTGTGAGGCGTATAATAGAGCTCTGCTGGCCTCCACTCCTGCTTCTCCTCAGACAAAAGCAACCAAAAAAATGATGGGTTTAAATGTTTATGATCACAACATGATTGCATTGCTTGCAACTGAGTTTGCCTGGATACTAAACCACCCGAATCCTTTTGGTCAAAGGAGATTGATGGACTGAGTAATTGAGTGCACTGCAAAACATCCACTAATGAGGGAGATAAAGAAGGAATTGAATTAACTGTTTCCCCCCATTCTCTCGTGATAAAAGATGAAGAGGAACAGAGCGACCGGCAGTGGGGTGGTGAAGAAAGACAGACCGGTGAATCGTCCGCTCCAGAAGAAAAGAATGCATCTGCTCTTTGTCGGCCGTACAGTTTGAATCAGTTCAGTTTGAGTCAGAACAGCAAACAGCTTCAAGATAGACAGTGAAATTAGCCGTAATTGGAGACCATTTAAAAACATAATAACTTCCTTGTTTCCCCAGCAGGAGGTTCGGGGCTGGGGAAGCTTTTTGATTAGAACTGGAGATGAGTTCGCAATAAAACCACTGAACCGAGTCGCGCCTGTATTCGTGCAGTACGTGTGTGTGTGTGTGTGTGTGTTAAGCTATACAGTGAAGTGTGCCTGCCAAAACTGCAAGCATTAATAAATCTGAGGGCAGTTTTCTTTGTATGGCAGCCCCAGTTGACATCTTCTCACTTGCAGCACTATGTAAAGACCATTGACTGACTTTATGGCCATTGTGTGTTTGTTTGCTAAGCGAATGTTCAGCACCCCTCAACTGGAGGACGTGCAGGGAGCCGTTTTCATTGTTTGTTTGTTTGTTTGTTTTTTGCGTGTGGACGAATACTGCAAAAATCTAACCTCCCTGTTTCCTGAGCAGGATGTTGTGGGGCCACGGGGAAGCTTTGTGATTGGAACTGGAGGAGTTGGCGTGACAAACATTCAAGAGTGAATCATTCCGGGGGCGGATTTATTAGTCGGCTGTCAGACGATACGGCGGCACCAATTGACAACTTCTTTCTACATGAAGAACAAGCGAGTGTCGACGCTAAACACCAAGTTATGGAATTAACACCACCCCACCCAAAAAAAAAGATGGTGCAAACCAAGCATGACGACGAGAATTAAAAATCCAGCTGGAAACAGGCGCCGGCGTCTCCAACAAAGATGTGTACGCGGTGGCAAATTGTCATCGTTCCACTGGGTGGGATAGTGAGCTGAGGGGCGTGTGCCACTTAGGGTGTGTGTGCGTGTGTGCGTTTGTTTGTGGTGGTGGGTGGGGGGGGGGGTAATGTTGTGGAGCATATAATGGATTTGCAATGTGGCAAACAGAGACAGATGGCGAAGGGGGCTGTGTGTTCCGATGCGTTGTGTGTGTGTTTGTGAGCTTGGCGACACACACACACACACACACACACACACACACACACACACACACACACAAACACAAACACACACACACGCACGCATGCACACATCGAAACACACACACACGCCCGCATGCACGCAGAGCACAATGAGTGCGGAGAGAGAAAAAAATCCCCAAGGCGCATTATGTATGCTCCCGTCTGCTCACCCCAGCCAAGGGTCTCACTTCATTTGGCTTTTAACTGTTATAAATTGTCTCACTTGACTCCATCTTCCCTCCCGTTTACAACGGGCCCGCAGCGACGCACACGGGAGGCCGACTCCTTCCCAGGACGGCACCAAAACAAAAACAAAAAAAAGAAGAAAAAAAAAGGGGGTTGGACGCAGACTCTACGGCGGCCAAAATGATACAACTAGCCAAATATGTAGATGAGTGAGTGGCTTTGGTGTTGTTGCTGTTCGAGGCTGCCGCTGACGACTGCTCTGATCAAGCCACTCGTTCGTACAGTTAATGGATGTGATCGGATTGTGAACGGTCCGACAGCTTTGAGGCAGAAGCTAGTTTAACTCTGTGCGTGGACGCTAAAGTGCGAGGCGTCCCGGTGAGAAACTGTCACTTAGATGAAATTTCACACTCTGCTCCAGGATTGTAAATAGTTAATTACAGCCTTTATGCATAAGAACATATCTGGTTTCACACAGAAACCAGCGTCCAGCCAGAGCCTCTTGTTCTGCGGCGGGAACTGTTTTGATGTGTGCTTCACACCGTATAATGTGTATCACACAGAGGGGTGGTGGTGGTGGTGGTGGTGCTGCTGGTGGTGGTGGTGGTGGTGGTGGTGGGGGGGGAGGGGGAGGGGTTCGTGTCCCAGCAACATCGGCGGTTTCTAACTGTGGCAGTCTAATGGGCTTAAAGAGTTCCGAGACGTACTGTCGAGCGTCTCATGGCTTCAGAACACCGACTAAAAACGTGGAAGGAACCTCATTACTAGACAAGGGACCGCAAAGTGACTTCTGGCCGTGTTATAAATATAGAATGAAGAAAAAAAATTATAATAAAACCGCTAACGAACGCTCCCAAAGCCGTGCACAAACACACAAATAAGAGCAGCGCAGAAAGTCAATTAACACAAAGACGCGTCTTTGGGGAATTATATTTCAATTAGCTGTAGCTACTTCTGAGCTTCCTTTGAGACCCTGATGCTAAAACAGGCGCAAAGACGTGCATTTGTGGCTGCAGTAAATCCTCCTTTTTCAATTAGGATCAGGACACAACTCCATATTGAAACTGCTGCAGCACATGTACAGCAATTAGGGACTAAATAAATGCTACTGTACGGGTGATGTTGCACATATCAAAGCAAACCTGTGTTCTTTAACAAAACAAAATCATAGAAATTAGACTTCTGGAAAGACGGAACAACACCAAGCTGCCAGGCCGATTGATTGGCCAAACACATCAAGGTTGTTGCGACATGGAAACGTGATGTCTGCACCTGCAGCATCACGGTTGACTGCGATGGAAGAGCTGGAGGATTTCGCTTATCAAAAAGGGTGTGACTTTCCGCTCGGTTGAACCTTGGAAATTTCTGTGGTTACCGGTTGATTTTCTCTTCATAGACTGTCCTTTTTTTTCAAATGAGGCATTTTCAATGTGTGTGAAGAGCTGCTGCCATAACTAACAATACTTCCTGTCATGTCTCGCTTTAAAAAAAAAAAAAAAAAAAGTCCTCACTGGTTGTCTGGGTGATATCATTTGAAAACCTGCAAACAAAGAAACCTCCGCATTTGAAACCATGAAAATTAAAGGCGGCAAAGACGGCAGTTTTTTATTAATTTTTTTTAATGTTTGACCCAGTTGGTGAATAAAGACATCAAACCTTCCTCGGCAAACGCAACGTAGCCCGGCACCAACCACAATACAGGCCGATTCTTTTTCTTTTTTTTGGCCTCTGTGGAGAACAGACACAAGGTCGAGGTGGGCAGGGGAGCATGGAGAATTAAGGCAGAGCCGCGACAGTCCATGTCTTTATCTCCACTAAGGAAAATGATTACTGTAACATGTCCCAGCCGGCCTCCAGACTCCGGCAACCTCGGGGGAATGATATGAAAAGGACTGTCAGATGAAAGGGCACATAACATAAAAAGAACATTATCTCGGCTAAGAGTTGTGAGGAGGGGAGGGCGAAGGAGGGGGGTGAAACGGGAACGTGCGGACGACCGACCCGGCGCACGAGCACCTCCAAGAGAGGCCCGCGTTTTGTTTGCTTATTTGGGGATGACTCCTCGGTTTTGACCCGAGTTTACCTCCGCAGAGTTTAGAGCCAAAGATTACAAGGC
The DNA here is from genome assembly GCF_046127955.1 of Nelusetta ayraudi. Taxonomy (NCBI): domain Eukaryota; kingdom Metazoa; phylum Chordata; class Actinopteri; order Tetraodontiformes; family Monacanthidae; genus Nelusetta; species Nelusetta ayraudi. Next base: position 3,293,199 of record NW_027466083.1, read on the forward strand.
CCTCGGCGCAGAGAGTTTTTAAATCCTGAGAAAGGTGATTGTGAGTGTGTGTGAGTGCGTGTGTGTATGCGTCCGCTCTTTATGCTGTGGCGTTCAAGATTAGTAACACATGGCTCGTCAAAGACTGGGGCCTCAGATTAGCCACTCGCTAATCCTTTCGGAATTCAATGCTAATACAGACATCACGTACGCGTGCGCTCGCACACACGGTGGCGCCGCCGAGGCCTCTGTTTGCATGTGTCTGTGTGTGTGTGTGTGTGCCCCCATTTCCCTCCTCAAAGCCCCCCCAATCCCGGCAGCGTGTTCCCTGCGTTTAATTTGTAAACGGGTAGATTATATCAGAGCGCTTCACGTCTGAAAGGAAGCGGGAGTTCGCCTGTCAGTCAAAGCGGAGCGCTAATCCCGTTTTTTTTTGTTGTTGTTTTTTTTTTCTTTTTGTTGACTTTTTAAAAAAAATTTCGACCGCGTGACGGCGATGCATCCAACGAGAGACCGACGCTCGCGTTTAGTTTATATTCTGGCTAGCGCGCGTAAATAGCTGCACGCTCGCTTTGAAGAAAGCTGCCCCAAACCTCCCTAGCACCCCCCCCGCCCAACCCCGTCAGCTGATGCGTTCGCTGAGCTTGCACCATCGCCGCCCCTACCGGGAGGTCTATTTAAGGTGCGAGCGCGCTGTCTGCTGCCGGAGCCACCGATGGGCCGTAGCTGCTCGCCACGGGAGGCCGCATTTCATCTCGTCCTCCTTCTTCGCTTTGCTAATGCGATGCGCAGCGCTGGCGCGAAATACTAATGAAAAACGTGCGGTTTCATTTTATCGCCCGAAAAAAAAATGTAAAAATGGGGGATTAGCAACGTAAATGCGCAGCAGCAGTAGTCGGGAGCACGTACGCGGCCAAGCGTCACGCAACAGACAGGCTGTCGTGCTCTTCGGCGATGCATTCTTTGGCCTGACAGCGCAATTACTGTGTGGAGTGGCCGCATTAATGAAACCAAGCAGGGGAGAAAACAGGCGCGGCAATCTGCAGTTTCGCTCACATTCCACGTCCGCATGCAGGTGGGAGCTTTGAGAGGACAGTAGGTCGCTTCACACATGAATGATGTGAACCATCGGAACCAAACGTAAAATAAACACGCAAGGTAGCCAGAAGGGAAGTGGATCTGGTGGAGCTATACCAGTATCCACCACCAGGAGGGGCTTGGAATGTTCCGGCAAAGCAAATTTTGCAGCAGAATGTGGGACCTTCAAGTCGTCCTGCTCCACATTCCCTGGCGAAACATGTCCCGCTAGTTCAGTGAAGCAAGGCCGGAATTGGAAATAGGTGTCAGCGGCTTCACTTGCAAGCCTTTCTGGAGCAGCAGGGTTTTTTTTTATCTTTGTTGTTGTTGTTGTTGTTGTTGTTGTGCTGTGCCATGAACAGTGTGTAATGCAGCATGCTCCTCCTCCCCCATCTCTTCCTCCACCCCCACCTCCTTCCCCACCTCCTCCTCCTGCTCCTCCTCCTCCTCCTCCTCCTCCTCCTCCTCCTCTGCGTCCTCGCTGTTTTAACATTTTTAGCACCTGGACTAACAAAAAGATTGGCTTTGATCACAAGAAATCCCTTGGCAGAGCAGCATTGAATCCACAGCGAGGGCACCACACGTGTGTGTCTGCGTGTGTGTGTGTGTGTGTGTGTGTGTGTCTGTGTCTGTCTGTGTGTGTGTGTGTGTGTGTGTGTGTGTGTGTGTATCTGTGCGATGCACATTGCATCTCTGCTGCTCTAGCAAGAATTCCAGCCACATGGCCGGGGTTGAAGGTACACCAGCACATTGCCTGTTCGCCTTGTTGCAGCGTGGCCGCAAAAATTAACACGCTTGTGAAACACACATGCACACACACACACACGCACGCACGCATGCACACAGATGCATGTAGCAGAGAGACACTGTGCAAGCGAGCAAGAAAGAGAGAACATCTTGTTTCTCCCGTGTAATCAGCGGCTCTGCAAACAGACCCACACACACGCGCACACACACACACACACACACACACACACACAAGGGCGCTTGTTATCAGAAGCTTTCCCACGCTGCTGTGCTACAAAGCTCCACACCAGGATGGGAGGATGAGGCGAGGGAGGAGTGGACGGAAGCGCAGGGGGACGGAGGGTCAGCCTCCGGCAGCTCAGCCTCGCTGCAGGGATAAACACGTGCCCACAGCGGGGGGGTGTGTTTGGTGCCGGCCGGATCAGAGCCGGGCACAGGCGGAGCAGCGGGTCGGGCCGGGGCTGAGCGGCGGAGAAACAGGCGGACGAACGGAGCGGCTGCACTGCTCTCACTCTCCTCCCACATCGCATTCACTCGCTATCATCCCCTCGCTGCTCTCTCACTGCAACCCCCCCCCCCTCGCCTGCATCTGCGCTTTAGGGGGTGGGGGGGTGGCTCTTACGTAAGAGACCTTCCCCATTTGCATAACAGCCTCCCCTCCCCTCCCCCACGCCAGCGTCTCCAGCACAAGACGCCAACAAACAATGATGTTGAACAACAACCTCCGTCACCACGGCCCAGCGTTGGAGCTGGTGAGGGGGTCGGGGGGGCTTTCGGGGCGTGCCGGGACGCCTTGGCGCAGCTGCACGGGCGGGCCGACGCAGCTGCCACTTACAGCAAACGGCTGGGGCTGGATAGACTCCCGTGCAGGAGGAGGCCGAGCCGCCCGCTGAGAGGAACCTATACAGTAATAGTGCCGGCGCCCAGAGATGGCTGTTGAAATAAAGCACCCCCGGATGATCCTCTTCAGCCACAGGAAGCCAGGAGGCGGGGGAGGGGGAGGGGGGGAGGGGGGGAGGGGGGGAGCTGTCAAGATGCACCAGATAGCCCAAGACGGTCCATTACGCACCAATTCATTAAGGCAAGAATGGCCTTAATTGCGTGCGGTTATGAAGGGAAGAGGGGCCCCTGCGTGCACGCACTTCAAAGAGCCGACAACAGGCGGCACCAGGGGGAATCCACAGCGCAAATGGTCTCTCTTTTGGGGGGGGGGTTCTCAGTCACTGGGGTTGAGGCTTTCACGTCAGTGAGCGTGCTTTTTCAGAAGATTAAACATTTGAGGGGCGAAATCGATGGGGGAGTTAGGGGGTTGTGTTCCAGCAGAGACAGAGGCGGGGGGAGAGGGTGGGGGGGTGGGGGGGGCACTCCGGGTGTCTTCAGGTCATGTGCTGCTTTTGCTTCGCGCGACGCACCGCTGGGATTCGCCTGCGCAACTTCATTTTTTGCAACGTTCATTACGAGCCTGAGGAGACAGTGAGGTTTGTTCTCCCCTTTAATGGAGCAGCAGCATCCAGCCAGGGACCAGGTCCACACCAGGTCCTCACCAGGTCCACACCAGGTCCCCCACCGCCCTCGGTCGGGGGCAACAGCGCCACCACTGTTTGCTGCGGTGACACTGGCCTGAGTGACTCAGCACCAATAGAAACATCCCTGAAGTCGCACCAATGTGGTGTTTGTTCTCAAAACAGTGAGCAGAAAAAATAAGACAGAATTCCAACTTGAGTCATAAATAAATCATTCTTCCGATCCTAATATAGCCCCGGAAGCCACTTCCTCTCAGCTCGGCGCAGACCCCAGGCCAACGTCATTCACTCTGCAGGACAAGGAATTCTATTTAAAAATCAAGAGGCAGCAAAGGGTTGTGGATTTTTTCTTTTTTTTTTTTTTTTTTGAAGCAATTCGTGAGTCAAGCAGAAGGCCCGTTTTGTTCCCATCTGCAATTTTATCATGACAAATTACTAATCCATGTTCATTCAACAGGCGAGCCGCTAAGCGTTCTGATTGGACGAGAGATATATTACACCAGCAGGAGTAGCAGCAGTGTCAATCACTCAGGCCAAACCCGATGCAGCGAGTCGACGGTGTGGGAGCGCTAGAGGCGGGTGGCGGTGGAACACGCCCACGTGCAGCCACCCCGACCTTGACCTTGACCTCCAGCGTCACCTCAATGGTGACGTTGCTGGCGTGCTTCCTCTGCCACCTTTAAAACAAGCACAGCCTCCCGTTGCGTTGTTGTTGTTGTGAATGTGACAAACGGCACGTGGACTGGAACAACATTCACACCAAACTGAAAGAGATCAGCTGTCACCATTTCCCGATGGTCGGACGTCTCACAGTCTGCCGCTGGCTGCAGGACTGACCTCCCTCCGCAGAAACAACGTCAAATAAACTTCTTCTTTTTCTCTTTAAACGACCCTGCGAGCGCTCAGGTGCCCGTCAAACCTGTTCCTGCAACTTCACCCGACTTCTCATTTGTCTTTTTCTATTTGCTGTAGCTTTTCTTGAAACCTCACGCACGCACGAACACATGCACGCACACATCCATGCAAGCACAAGCCAGCTGCGCTGGCCGTGCTCACCGCACCTGCACCTGCGCACGACCAACAGGGAGCCACGTCCTGACAGGAGAAGACTGAATGTCCGGCAGTAGAAACGAGAGAGAGAGATGCCGCGCACGCACGCGCACGCACAAACATAGAAAAAAAAGGGGGTGGGGTGGGGGGGTGGGGGGTGCTGTGTCTGTGTGAGTCATCAACACCAAGCGTACCCGCGTACTCTGCCACTTTCTGCTGAGGTGTGCCTCCCCCCTCTCCGCGCGGGCGCGTCTTCTTCTCATTTTTAATATTTGTTGTCTACCGCCATTCACGCGCAGCTCGTGAACACCGACGGGAGAGAGGACGCGCACTGGAGGCGAGTGGAGGGGGGGCAGGGGGTACTGTTGAGGTCATGCCCGGAGAAAACAATGATGAAAATGTGACCCCTCCCCCTTCATTTGCATATGTTAACCCGAGAACCCCCCCCCAACCTCACACACACACCCCCAAACAACCAACCACAACACGTGCTGGTTCGGTCCATCCTTTCTTTAGTTCGACATCCACGCTCGTGGGATGCAACGCATGTCGCGCGATTACGCGCGGACAAGTGCACGCCAAAATGAGAGGAGAAATCCCGGGAGGAGGGAGGGGGGCGCGCCTCATCCCGCCGGGACCCGCGTGGTCACCGCGCGCCCCTGCCACTTTTTGACACTGCCCCCGAGACGCGCGCGCGCACACACCGCAAATGGAACGCACTCGCTCACGCACGCGACACTCACCTTTGAAAAGGGTCCCGTAGATAGTGTAGAGGGTGAAAATGACGCGCGTGTTGAGATGCATCCTGTCTTCCTCCGGTCTCGCGCTCCTCGCTCGCTCTCGTGCCTTCCGTGCGTGAACTTGTCCCTCCTGCACCTCGAACTGCAACCGGACGGCCTGGATTCAAACAGTTGATTTGTTTTTCTCTTCTTTTTTTTTTTTTTTTTTTTTTTCAAAAAAATAAAGAAAAGAAAAATCTGCTATCCGCGTGAAGCTGCGCCTCTTCCGCTGAGATGAGCGCGTGCTGTTTGGAAAACAAATCTCCTCGGTGCGCAAACAGTCTCGATATGTGCACGCTGTTCGGGGATGCGGGTCCGGTTCGGGTTGAGTCTGCGGGACTCGGCACCGCCAGTCAGTGAGTCAGTGAGTCAGTGAGCGATCTGCTCTCTCTGCTGCACCGGAGTGTCTGGCTCGGCTCGCTCTCTTCGTCGCTGCCGCGGCGCAACAATCCACACAGTGCCGCGCGCAGCGAGCACGAGTGGATTGTTTGAGTCCCGCCCACACGGCCTTGACGGGCGCGAGGGGGGAACCAATCAGGGGCAAGGGGACGCAACGAGGGGCGGGGGGGGGCTGACCGCGTGAGGCACGCTGTAAGAAATGTCAGTATGGCAGAGAAAGGCTCGTAAATACGTTTAGAAATATGTTTACACATCAGGGATGCAACAATATTCGGTAATTTGCCAAACTGATCGGTAAAATACCAAATATTGTTGCATCCCTACTACAAACACTTCTCATTTAATTTGAACAAACTGTGTCTGAGACATGAAAGGGAGAATACAACAGCAACTGGTGCAACAAGAACACCATTCAGATTCAACATGTTCCGAAATGTAAAGGTCACAAGTGAGGAGAAGACCATGGTCAAAGTCAGCCACACTCAGTATTTTATTTTTAACATCCTCTCTCTACTGTCCTACTAAGTCCTGCCGTCCTATGACCCTTTTCGCAAGTTTTCATACAAGCTTGTTTTAAATTTGCTTGGCACTTTATGGAAATACATAACTTGTCTGGGAAAAATAGTTTCAAAACTATCAAAATAGTTTTGTGGTTCTTCTCCTCAGCATTCTTTATTATTTTAATTATGGATCGCTCCACTTTATAGAGAGTGTGAAAAAAATACAGTTCTGAAACTCAGCCTACTGTGACATCACAGAGTAGAGGGTGTAGGTACCTTGTCACCTTGTTTTTTCCCCCCTTTTAGCTATGACTGAATAGCTAACTGACTAACTTTTGCAGGAGGCTGTGAACAAAGGGCTAATCATGCTGTTTTTTTGAAGATCTGTACAGCTGCTGAGTGAACAGTGAAGAGCGGCTTGAGACGTGAAACAGTGGGAGGATACGCGGCCTTGACACTAGGAGGGAGGCGTGAGGCTGACGGCGATGCATCAGGCTGCTGCTAAATCCATGTTACTGTGCAGGGATGAGGGCAACGTGAGGACAGCCGGCTCACTCGCTCACTGCTGGTTTACGAGTTTGCCCTTCATTTGTTTTAGTTGGATAATAAATTTCTTCCCTTCACTGCGCTAAATTGTAGGCGGTGATTTGATCATTAAAAAAACACAGACAGGTATCTGATCGTTAGTTCTGATATTTAGTGCATTTCCAGTGATTAATACCATGTATTTTCATTTTATTTATTTATTTTTTGTCTCGCTTAACAACCGAAGAGTTTCTGGTTGACATTTTTTGCAGCGTGCCCACACAGCAGCTCCGAGATGAAAACACAGGCGGAGCATTCAAACATGCTCCTGGGTGTGGGTCGCCCCTCAACATTGAGTGAGTAACTGGTCAGTGAGTCTATAGAGCTGTTCAGACTGAGACAAATCGGTCTAAAAATGCGATTTGAAACGACCTCCCGAAGGTGGTTTCAATCTGTTTTGCAAAAATCGGATTTCATATGATTTATGACTGTTCAGATTACAAAAGAGCCATCTGGTTTCAATCTGGATGGGCCAAAAATCGGATTTTGGCTGGCAGACAAAACAAGGCCTAAAAGTCGGGCTCCAGAGAGCTCCAGGGCTCCATCTCTGGCTTTCAGAGGCACCGCAACATCACAAAGAATAATTCACTACATGAAGACAGGCCATTAGGTTTTTACGCAATAATGTAACAATGCGGAGCTCACCTGTGATTGCAAAGGTGGCTGGTTTTAAGGTAAAAACATAAAAATAAAAGCATCAAGATTTAACTGACCTGAGATGGACGTTCAACTGCATGCAGCCGTGATGATAGTGAAGATCAAAGTTGGATGGTGCTTGTTCAAAAGAAGAAATCTTCTTTTCTTTCCTTTATACCTCCTCTTCCCCTTCCCTTTTCAGAATTAGGAATTCTAGAAAGTGAGAGTACATTAAAGATACGGAACAATGAAACGGAACTCTCTGCCTTTCCTGCCAGTAACCAAAGTCTCCAACTGTACTTTAACCTTTCATCTGCTAACAAGAACTGGAACTGTTTGTGGTCGGAGTAAAGCCAGAGTTCTCACCGACTCTCCATAGCCATTCAGATTATCCAACCTCCTACGACACCACGCTGAAGTATTAATGTTGACAGCTGCCAGGGGGCTTGAAAATTCTCCCCTAAGGGGGACAATCAGTAGGGTGGAGAGGTGGCATGTAATGGGCCAAGACGTCCAGCAGTGATGGGAGGAAGGACCGGACTCCACAGAGGGGGTCAATCCGGAGAGGTCGAGCCTGATGAAATACAGAATTCAAGCATCCAATGGAGAAATAAAAAACGGAACAACATTTTGTAAAATACAGTTGTGATTGTCTCTTCAACACAAACGCTGTTTCAAGAGCAGGGCCTCGACCGAAATGCCAAATGTGTGCGAGCGGATTTCAACAAAAACTCTTTTTTGGTGAGATGACACACCTTGTTTTATAGGCAAGATGTTTCATAACAAACCTGCCCTGTTATCAAAGATAAGTAATTGCCATGACAACGAATTATACCAGTGGTTTAAATAAAGCCCAAAGATGTCGTTTGAATGAAAAATAGCACTTTTTGCAAACATGCACTCACTGATTTACAGCCAGTGAAAATTACAGAAAAAACAGAAGGTGCACACGATACAGCCAATTAAAAAAAGGATACTTTGAACTTGTATAGAATCACCATAAATATGAAAATGCTAATATCAGAGGTGCATCAACATATCTGCAATCAGAGGCGCGTTAAAGAAAGGAGCCAAATGCATCATGAACAAAGGGCCGTGAAATTAACGAATGAAATCGTGTGAAATGTTTCACACGATTAGCAGTGCCTGGTATTTACATACTGGATGCAGGATCCAGAATCTTTGAAGTCTGTTCACTGGGCTGATGGGGCTTCTTGCCCTCCGAAAGCATCTTCAGCTCCAGTCGTGAGAAGGCTTCGAAACGCATCCTCTGCATTATTCATAAAAATTAACTCGACCTGTGAGGAGTTTGCCCACCATGGCTGGCAACAAAGCGGCTGTGCTGCGTGTCCTTCAAGCTCCATTCCAAGAGGACATTCACCTCACGAACGCTGCACAGAAAATAATGACGTGGGATTAAATTCACATGGCGCTCTGTTCATATTATTTTCTTTCCACGCAGCAATGGAATCAAGCTCATCCCATTGGTCACCATCCCCCCTGCAGGCCTGTTTGCGTTATCTTGTTTTGCCTCATGGAAACGAGCGCGACCCAAGTCGGTCTGTGCCGGATCGTTTCATAATGAAACTCAGCTTGGCCTGCTGGTCACATCCTGGGTCAGTGCACCCCACCCCACCCCACCCCCCCAAAATGAAAAGAAAGGGGGGATGGTCTTGCACACCTCGTAATGGCTCATTTCACACTCCCAAAATTGGTGTGTGCCACCGCCAGAGGCGTAGCCAGGAAGCGACGGGCTCCCGCTCTGAAAGGCGTCAGGGTCCAGGTGAGGCGTCCCGGCCAGTAAACTGATAGAAATGACACAAGTTTTCTGCCTCGTCTGTGATCAGCCCCTGACGATCCAGATGGAGGATGGACCGGTCGCTCTCTGCCTCTGACCCACTGTCTCACACACACACACACACACATCCCTTCTCTCCAGTTTCAAGTTTCAAGCGCCACCTGCTCCTGGCTGAGGCCATTGTTCACTGGTCCACCTAATGCAGGGTGGCACATGTTGCCAAGCAGAGGAGGGAGGGGGCACTTTGGCTGAACAGCACAAACAGGGCGGGGCACAACAAAAAACAATGCGCACACGTCATATATACTGTATCATATATATTATATATATATATATATACTGTGTCCATGCTCACAGCAGAAAAAACAGGCAGATGTGGGAGTCATGGAGTAAATCATTAAAGTGTGATGGCAATTTGTTTTGTTTTTTTGGGATTTTTTTTTAGTTTCCAGCAGCTTCTCATCTATCGACCCATCAGTGGAGAGATCCAACGCAGACCCAAGACCGAACAGAATTACCAGTTCCTTTAAGCAGTTTTGGATTCGACCAATAGATGAGGAAACGCAGCAGGTTTTCTATTCAGTGTTTGAGATCTGGTGGGAACTGTTCCCTACCCGTGCCTCTCTCTCTTCTTGTCAACTGGGCCCTCTATATATACCACCATGTGCCTCTGATTACCGCCCCTCAGTGTCCAAAATAGACACAATCACTTCACATGTGAAAATTAAATGCAAACACCAGCAAATTTCAGTGGTTCGCTCCTGTCTGGTAGGTATGCATTGAATGCTCTTGTGCCTTTCTGACTTACTGCTGAATGGGAGTCTAATAATTTGGCCTCAACTGTATATAAGAATATTTATAGAGCAAGGGTCTTGCTCCTAGTTAGCTGCCATCTTGCGCTGCAGTTTTTTTTTTAAAGAATCCCACTTGACAGCACCGCCAATACGAAACACACTGTCAGAGGTCAAGTAGACCTCAAAAGTTAGAGCTAGATTATGCATAGAGTTTAAGAAATTTAGGAATAAATGAAAAGAAAAGTGTTCAAGATCTATCAGTCTGGAAAAGGTTATAAAGCTATTTCTAAAACTTTGGGACTCCAGCCAATGACAATGAAAGCCATAATCCACAAATGGCAAAAACATGGAACAGTGGTGAACCTTCCCAGGAGTGGGCGGCCAAACAAAATTACCCCAAGAGCGCAGTGACGACTCATCCAAGAGGTCACAAAAGACCTCACAACACCATCCAAAGAACTGCAGGCCTTATTTTCCTCAGTTAAGATCAGTGTCCATGACTCCACCATAGTAGAGAGAATCTGCAAAAGTGGCCTGCATGGCAGAGCTCCAAAATGAAAACCGCTGCTGAGAAAAAAGACTTAAGACTCATCTCAATTTTACCAAAAAAAATCTTGATGATCCCTAAGACTTTTGGGTAAAATACTGAAAGATCGATCATACCATCATGAAAATATGATTGTGGTGTGATGGTCTGGAGCTGTGTTGCTGCTTCAGGAGCAGGATGTCTTGCTGTGCTAAATGGAACCATGAATTTTGCCTTTTACCAAAAAATACTGAAGGATAATGTCCGACCATCTGTGACCTCGAGTTAAAAAGAACTTGGGTTCTGCTGCAGCAGGACAATGATCCAAAACACACCAACAAGTCCTCTTCTGAGTGGCTGAAGAAAAACAACATGAAGACTTTGGAGTGGGCAAGTCAAAGTCCTGACCTGAATCCTATTGAGATGCTGTGGCATGAGGTGGTTCATGCTCAAAACCTTGTTTGGTGATCTGACACGTTTAAGTGCGACAAACTAGTGGGGCAAACACACACTGCAGGTGCAGCTGAACAGAAAACCCCACAGAACCCAGACTGCTGTTGGACTTGTGACACATGCTAACCGTGTGTGTGTGTGTGTGTGTGGGAGTGTGTGGGAGTGGGGGTGTTGGGGGGTGGGGCGGGGGTGGGAGGTCCACTGCTCCTCTGTTGTCCGTTTGTCATTTTCCCACCGCTGTGCTTTTGGCTGCCTGCTTGAAGCCAAAATGCATCACCTGCTCAAAGAGCCAACAGAGTCCTGGAACAGCCAGCAGGCATGAAGGAGGGAAAAAAATTGAATATTGTGGCTATTTAAGTACGCTTCGTTGCATGAACTATCGCTTTTAAGTGAATCATTCACGTGTGTGCGTCAGAATGCTGCACGGCAGGCACGTCAGTGGGGAGAGAAACTGGAAATTTGATGCATTTAGTCTGGACAGAGAAGGAAAAAAGGCCAGTTGATAAGTTGGGGCTCGGCAGAGATGGCAAACTGTGAAGGAGAGAAATGGCATTTTGCGAAGCGCGGCCCCGGCAGCCGATAAAGGTTTTACAGCCGAGTTGCCACCATCCATAAAGGATGTACGACTGCCAGGGTGACACAGGCTGCTTCTCCTGCAGACACCTGGGTGTCCCCCCCCCCCCCCCACCACCACCACCACCACTGTGTCTGCCGTATAAATGACCTTTCCTTTCGCAATTTGGCATCCGAGAGGTGCCGCCGAGACCGGTCGCAGGCTGCCACACCACATGGGGAGAGCCTCCTCTCGCCAAACGCAGCCAGGTCCAAAGCTCAGCAGCAGCGTTGGGATTAGAACGGCGCAGCAATTATTTCGGTCTCACTCGCTCGGAAAGTGTTTTGAGAGCAAACTCCAAATTCAAAGGCGGCGGGGGGACTGGCCCCTGTTGTCGGCGGAAATGGTGACTTTCCACATCCCCGAAAGAGGTGTTTGAGACTTCAGACACGCCCTCACCCCTCCACCCTCTGCATGACAGTCACGCTCATACGGTCCAATACATCTGTGTGCTGGTGCTGTGGAGCAAGAATTTGTGTTATTTGTCGTGGAGGGCGTCGACCTGGGAAATAGGGCATATGATGTAAATGACGTCGAGTTCATGTTGAGCCGTATTGAAAACCTGTTCTACTGATTGAGTTAATATGTCTGGTGATTTACTGCTATTGATGTGGTTGTGAGTGGCTGATTAGCCATTTGTGCAAACAAGCAGTTGAATGTTCTCGCTGCTAAGGTGGCTGTTGAGGCTATTTGGTCCTTATCACTGTTATTGTTGGCAGTTAATAAAGCAACCTCACAGTACGGTAGTATGTGTTTTTCCTCTTTACATTTACATTGATGTGTGCATTCAATTGCAAATTGACTGGCGTGATGACCAGAGAGACTTGGACGGCTACAAGAGAAGCTTTCCTGCTTTGTATTGCAGCCGTGCAGCTTCCCGCACGGCAGGCAGGGTTTGATTGTTTACGCAGGAAAAAGCAATGAAAGGCCAAAACCTGACGTGCCCATTGGACGGCGACGCTTTTTGGCTGGGCTGCATTTTTGTTTTCACTTCCTTGCTCGTTTTATATGTCGCTGCCTGCCTGCCTGCCTGCCTGCCTCCCTCTCCCTCCTTGTGCTTTGTCGCAATATATCTCAGTGTTCAGCAGCGTCCAGCACTGGCCTGGAGGAAGTAGCCAGAGACCAATTCACCAACTGTTTCCTGGCAGCCAGGAATACATTATTAGCCAGTCCATTTAAGTTACATTTCTGCCTTAGATTTCCACATTCAGCTCAGCGGCTCCAGAGATGCCAAATCAGTGGGAGTAAAGCTACGGTCCAGTGCTAAAAGAGACTTTGCCGGTTTCCAAAACGTGCTGTGCCACAGCGACAGCGGCCTGAATGTGATGCGAAAAATTGTGTTTTAATGCAGAATGAACGCAAATAATAACAATAAAACACAATGACAACACATCTTTGCCTGCCACTAACACAGTCAGGCTCAGGCTAATTTAGGGATTTGAAGGATACATCTTCATGAGGTGACTCACATCTAAAATGGATGTCGGTATATAAAAAAAAAAAAATTTTTTGGGGATCTCGGACACATGCAGTAAATGCTCCATCATCACTCATTTTACTCATAATAAGAGTGTGACGGTCCACAGCTGAGGTATCTGGACAAGCCAGAGACCTCTCAGTCACACAGAAGTGCGAAAAAAAACACACAACAAAAAAAAGCCATGTGTGAGCGAACACGTAAGCGGACTCTATACACAGAGGCCCAGTCACAGAGTGGAATCCATCGGAGCAGAACCTGCACAGATTTTGGGATGATTCAGTGGAGAGATGTTCGTTCCTCAGTGCACAGCAACACACACACACACACACACACACACACACACACACACACGCACGTGCACACAGAGTCTCCCTGCGCTCGCCCGCTCCAGCCTCTAGGTAAAGGAGAGGCTCACAAAATTGAGTTCACGGTGGTCGCTTAGCAATGTTGAGCAGAGGCTGCGCTATCAGGCCAAATTGTTCCGGTTCCTCTTGGCTCCCCTCAATTCCGTTTGAGTGTTCAGGGGTGGAACGACGGCGCGGCGATATGGCGGCGCTGACATTTAGAGAGGAGGGAAGGAGTGATGGGAAAAAAAAATAAAAGGCAGAAAGTGAGAATTTATCAACTTCTCAACATCAAAGAAGCCGTGACATGGACCGAGGGAGGCGTCGCACAAAGAGGAAGGAGAAATAAAACGTGATTGGCTTCATTTCTCTGGAACAATTGTTGCACATATTTTCCAAACAGAATCTACATAATTTTACCATATTTGGGCCTGCTTCAATTATAATACAAAGTGCCTTAATTAAGCAGCAAACTGAGAAATTATTTGAAGAAGAGAAAAAAAAACACATTTACAAACTACACACACACCTTCAGTGCAAGTTTTGAGCCCAACTTGGTTCCAGTTATGCACACTTGGTTCTACAGTTTCAAAGCCCAGGGGTGTGTGTAACCAATTAGCAGTTACCAGAGTTCCAGACCGAACTCTCAGCACTCTTGTACCACATCCTTTTGTGTTTGAATTCACTTGGTCTTACGGCTACAGAGGTAGCGCAGGGAAGTGGGTAATTTGGCAGCTCATCACTGACACCACGTATCCCTCTAAAAAATAAAATAAAAATTTGAAGAAAAAAAAGACAGTGCTGTTGGAGATTATTGATCCCTAGATGTTGACAAAATGTATTCAAATGTATCTCAGACTCGGTCTATGAAGATCAATTCTCACAGCAACACAGCGTGCAGCAGCAGGTTTTTCCAGCAGCCCACCCGGCTAATATTGACAGATGTCTGTAAACAGAGCACAGTGCAGCCAGTTCAGCTCAGTAGTACATCACAGATACACACTGACCTCGAGCAGCTCTCTGACTCTTCTTTTTTTTTTCCCGTCTTCTTTTACTACTCATCCATGTGATCTATATTTCACTAGTGTACCACAAACCACTAACCTCATTTTCTATGATGAAGCAAATCCTGACACCAACATTGCGACGTCACTACACTGCTGGTTGAGAAAGATCATTCAAGACCCGATTATGCTAAAGAAAAAGGAAGAAGAAAGCAGAAGGTGATGTTTACAGACCCTTACTGCTCTATGTATATTCTATATGAGAACCGTTCTAAGGGTAGGAAAACCAAATTACTTTTGTTGTACTGCAAGCATACACTTTCATTAATGTATTTATGGGCAGTATGTTCAGGTTTGTTTTTTACCAATATAAAGTCATAAATTCAGCCATATGTTACACATTGGACCTTTAAAAGAATACTTTCTACCAAATTAAAATTTCACTCAAATATGGATAAATTCTGGACTGTACACTGCTGTGAGTACTTCTGTCCAGACTGGCTGCTTTGGCTACGCTCGCAACGCGAGTGTCATCGTCTGAAGATAAACTGGACAGCCAAGTCTCCTGAACACTTGGATGCCATCACACTTGCGCAATTGAGGGATGCTTTTCTTCTTATGTTCTGAAAATTGTGACCACAATTCCCTCCAGGAAACTCAGAACGCTTAAGTGGATTATAGAAAATGTCAGCAGAGCCTCTATGGACACCAGGGTGAGAAGTAAGTGGGCAAAATGTTATTTTTGGGGGGGAACTGCTGGTTTTAAAACCTGCTGTCTAGCATTCACATCAAGTGCATATGTGTGTTTTAGGCATTGGAGTCTATTGTATTTTCTCTTACTGATGACGAGCTGGTTGACTCCTATGGAGGTGGTGGAGGTGGGGGAATCCCAGATCTCCTCTTGGCTTCCACGTCACAGCTTGTATAATAAGATATGGAGCCAGAGGCTCAGCGCTCGTCGAGATAGGAGCAATGGTGTTCATTTGTTTGCAGTATGCTTCCTGACTCCCTCCAGACTTCTGTATTTTACACACTCGGCCTTCAATGTGTAGGACTGCTACCGTTCTCAAATTGTCTAAAAGAAGAAAAAAAATATGTACGAATTTATCCTGGCCAAATATCTGACGCTGATCTTCTTATCAACCTTTCCAGCATTTTCATGCTGGCTGAGAGCAGCGCGCTGCCATCAGCTGGAAAGCGATCAGATGCTGCATGGAAATGATACTTCATTAATATTTAGCGAGGCAGTCAGCGTGTGGACTTCCGAAGGCTTCCACATTTCCACCCCGTGCTGCAGCAGCAGCGGCGATGGCACTGTTTGTAATAAAATGGGAAGGAGAGAAAAAAAGAAAGGAAAACTTGCTGTTCAGAAGGGGATCTAACTTCCTACACACTCACGCTGTGGCAGGAGACAGGTTTATCTAAAAAATGACCTTCTTTCAGACTGGCGAGTGCTAAAAGAGACAGAACTCGCAACTGCTTAAAGACACCAAAGCTTTTTTTTCTTTTCATCCTTTCATCCTTACCCCCTGCGTGGGCGCCATCACCCTATGAGTGCGGCTTCGCTGTCGAGCACCCCCCACCACCACCAGAGCCCAGTCTCCTCCACCAAAAACACGCATTAATAACGCTGTTTGATGACAGTTAGGCAAGTGCCAAATGAGATTCTTTGTCTTGGAGCAGAGCAAATATTAACTCCCCTCCGTTCTGCGCTCGCATGTCTGGCTGTTACCACCGCAGATCATTAAATAATACATTAAATATTGTCTCTGTATGAGCGCCGTTCAGTCACTTTCATTACCTCGGCCATCGCATAATGATGCGTGCCGTCAGCTTCGCAACTGTATGTCACACAGCTCTGCCTAATTAGAACAAGCCTCTTGTCTTTGTAACAGTGATGGGGAGCTGGATGCTCTTCACTGGCTTGAGTATCCAGTGAAGAGAATCGCATGTCTGAGCCATTTCAGTCCCTCAGTCATTCAGCTGAGATTGGCTCCACTCGCCGCCAGTCCACACTGAACAACTGAATGATTGGTTCATTTTGTGAGCGGGGCGGGGCCGCCTTGAGCAACTGAGTGGTTGGGTCTTTCGTGGTGAGGCCTCGTCACCTGTTGTCACCGCACTTGTTCACAGCATGGCACCCGCCATGCTTCTGCAGTCACGCACTGCTCACGACACCGACATGCATGATTTGTCTGCCTCAATTATGTCCACATATACAGTATAACCGATGATGCATTTCTGCTTTTGTGGGGTATCCAAATTGCTATTTCTGGTGGTGCTGATGGTGATCACGTTTAAGGTCTTGAATCTATTTTGTCGACTTAATCAACTTCTCCAATTCCTCCCCTTCAACCAAAACTTCACACTTTCATGTTACCCTGCTGTCAAAGTAAATAAATAAAAGACTAACACCCCCAGCTCTACTCGTCCCAGCAGAGGGAGGAAGACGATCCTCGATGCACCCGACATTGGCTCCAGTCTCCATGCCAGAGTCAGCAGTCTGGTCTAATTCCAGTATTTGACCCACTCACGAGTCAATTCTGTGGTCAATAGGACTCAGAATGACCAACCAGCGGAGAGGCGGTAGGCCCATAAAACCCAGGATTTCTTTAAGTCACCGCTGGCAGCGCTAGAAAGGACAGTCAGCAGCCGTCGTGTCTCAGAGGACATGGACGTCACGTGTTCCAGCTGCACAGTGCAGAAGACGGTCCAGCCACCACCATTGTTTTTCATCATTTGGCTTGACTTAGATTTACTTGTCTCACCTGGCAGAGATCAGAGTTGT
Source organism: Nelusetta ayraudi (assembly GCF_046127955.1). Taxonomy (NCBI): domain Eukaryota; kingdom Metazoa; phylum Chordata; class Actinopteri; order Tetraodontiformes; family Monacanthidae; genus Nelusetta; species Nelusetta ayraudi. The sequence continues at coordinate 3,310,274 of NW_027466083.1, forward strand.
AACATGGACACATAAACATTTAAAAAGAAAGACAAGGCAAGGCAAGTTTATTTGTATAGCGCAATTCAAAATGAGGCAATTCAAAGTGCTTTACATAAATATTAAACACAGCAAAACAGTAATAAAATACAATACAATAAAATAAAATGGGGAGAAAAAAGGCTATATTATATAGTATAGCAAGTAATAACAGTACGGTGAATAATGTTTTCAGCTCTGATTTAAAGGCACTGACAGTTTGAGCAGACCTCAGATCTTCAGGAAGTTTGTTCCACAGATGAGGAGCATAATACATACATACAGAACAGTCTATTAAGTGCAAAGATTTATGCAATTTAAACAGAAATATCAAGTTAATCTCGACTAATATCAACTCTAGCACGGCTAAATTAGGTGTAAACCAATGTTCAGGCTACTACTATTTAAACTGTTACTCCATTGCATGCCTTAAACAATTACCTCTGTCTTTTCAGTGGTTAGCTGGAGAAAATTCTGGCACATCCACTCATTAATTTGGCAAATACAGATACTCATTGAAAGTAAGGGACTGTAGTCATGTAATGACACGGAAATACACAGTTGCGTGTCATCAGCATAAGTATGATAGAAAAATGTTTGACGTTCCACAATCTGAGTTAGGGGTAGCATATAGATGTGAAATAGAAGTGGTCCGAGAATGGACCCTTGAGGAACCCCACACGTGATCTTAATTCACTCAGACTCATGATTTCCAATTGACACAAAGAAGTCCCTGTCTTGTAAGTAAGATTTGAACCATTGTAGCACAGTGCCTGTGAGTCCCACCCACTTTTCCAACCTGCTGAGTAGTATGTCATAATCAACTGTGTCCAATGCAGCACTGAGATCAAGTAATACCAGAAGGGGAGGATTTGCCTGCATCATTATTCTGATGAATATCGTTGAAGACTTTGATAAGTACAGTCTCAGTGCTGTGGTGTGGTCAGAATTCAGACTGAAATGTGTTAAAAAGATTGTTTTGCATCAAAAAAGCATGAATTTGCTGGAAAACAACCCTTTCGACGATTTCCCCCAAAAATGGCAGATATTGGCCTATAGTTACTGATTATTGTAGGATCCAGATTAGAATTTTTTTTTTTTAAGAGATTTTATTACTGCAGTTTTGGGCCTGGGGAAAGTGGCCTGCTTGAAGAGAAGTTTTTTTTTTTTTTTTTATCTGCAGTACATCCAGAGCTATGCAGTTAAAACAGTTTTCAAAAACCTTGAAGGCAGAATATCAAGACAGCATGTTGTGTGGCTTTAATTTTGACACCGTCAGAGTTGTGTAATCTAAGAGGCTAAAATGTCCTAGATTAACTGGAGGATTGGAAGGCACAAGTGTTATCATTACTGAACTGGAGCTGCACACTGCTTGTCTTATCTGTGATATTTTATTTGTGAAAAAGGCTGCAAAGTCATTGCATGACTTGTTAGGCAGCAGTTCAGGAGGGATTGATGCTATGTGGTTTATCAGTCTGTCTACTGCAGAAAAGAGTGTGTGGGCATTATTACGGTTTATATTGGTAATCTCTGAGAAATCTGATTACCTTGCACGCTTCAGTTCCTGGTTATATATGTATATGGTTTGTTTTTTCGCCGCTACATTTTCTTTTCTGTACTTTAAGTGTGGCGTTTCTCCATGGTGACTTTTAGAGTTGCATGCCATGATGTTATTATCCTTGGAGATGGTTGTTTTTGTGGGGAAGGAGTCAGTCTGTCCCTCAGCTCCCTGTCCTTCCTGCTTATCAGTACACGTGTGTTCTGAAGCTGTCTCGAGGGCTTGACGTATGTTGCTGCCCAGATGTCTAGACCCAATGTTATTTGGATGGATCCTGTCCGGCATGAAACGGCCCTTTACGTTCCAGAAAATGTGAAAATTGTCAATAAATCCGATCTGTTGCTCATGGCCGGCTGAAGCCAGGCAGGTGTTCAGGCCCAGGAGTCTGTTGAAGGACTCGCATCCTCTGCCAAGTGTTGGAATGGGGCCGGAGATGAAAGGCACTCTAAGTGCTTCTAATAAAAACAGAAAGTCTTTCTTAAGGGTCTCAGACCCAGTTTTCTCCTTGAGGATGTCGAATGAGCCAGCGTGAATGCCAGTTTTCCTCATATGTGGCCGTGCAGACAGGACATCAGGCAGCGTCGCAGCCACCTCTCTGACTGATGTGTTATTCACAGTTAGATTTTCAGTCCTGCCCATTTCCACCTGCCCCAATCAGAATATTGTCTATCCTCTTAACATAGCTTTTGTGTAATTGCCCTCTGGTTCTGGGCCTGGCTCTGGCTTGTGACCTGTTGGCTTTGTTGTAATTGATCAGTTTCATAGTCTCACCTTTATGATTCAAGCAACTCTGTCACCTCTGAGTCAGGGGATTCAACCTGCTATAACAGAGGCTCAAATCTATTGGAGAGGCTCAGGTGAGATGAAAGTCCTTTTTTTTGCTCCGTACCTCCCCTCCGTCCATAGTGGCTCAAAGTGAGGCGTTGAACTGCTGGGATGCGGAAGAGAAGAGGTCCCAGGCTACCGTGTCATGAAGAGCAGCTTTTAGCAAGGAGATCTGTGGAGACTGCTCGTGAGCCACGTTTGTCAGCAGCTCAGATTTGGTTTTGAGTTCCTCTGACAGCCTTCGGATGTCCTCCCTGAGGTTAACGATAATCCTGCTTTTCTTAATGAGTAGCTGATTTTCATCGGAAGGGTTGCATTTAGCCATTAGCTTAGCTGATGAAGCTAAGTTGCACAGTGCAAGTGTAGTTTGTCTGTGCTTCTGTTTCTTTGTCGCATCTCCGACTCGACCGACCTGCAGAGACAGAAAGAAAGAAAGAAAGAAAGAAAGAAAGAAAGAAAGAAAGAAGGAAAGAAAGAAAGAAAGAAAGAAGGAGCACATGAAATCTAGAATTGTCAGACCAGAGTCAGGCTGTAGCATTAAAAATAAATCAAATGCCTAAATTAGCAAATGAAAACTTGACAGTTATTTTTACTTATTCATTTCTTAGCTATGAGTTATTTCATGTAACTGACTTTTGGCCAAGAGATCAATGGAAACGTTTCACACTGGGCCTTTAAGTTAAGTGTAGTGTCTGAAGCTTTGGCCCTGCTCTTACAGGCCTCTTGCCTGATAAGATGAACAGACCCCTCGTTAGCACAGCTCCTTTATTAGGCTACTTCCCTTGGAAGGTTTCATCTCAACTCCCTAGGAAGACTGTCTAGATAACACACTTTCCAACTTTGGCCAGTAACTTTCCCATCCCTTCACCTTCTGTTTCACAATTGTCTCTTTGTCCTCCTCATATGGAAATGTGCATGATGACGAAACCTGTAGATATAAGCAGGTGATGTTCTAACTATTCTCTGGGAGATCGTGAGAGCTTGTGCGCACCTGGACACACGACCTCCTCAGGCGGACCGGTCGCCTGATTGATATCTGACGTCTTTGTAATAAACCTGTTTTTATGCAATCAAGTCGGTGTCAACGAGGATTCCTTCAACATCCACACTTGACTGCTGCAGCTTGAAGAATTCACCATATACTGTAAGTCAATTTGTTTGACAAGAACGATTCACTGCTCACCGACACAGATACACACACACACACACACACACACACACACACACACACACTCACTCACTCACTCACTCACTCACCTCAGTGTGCACAATTTTAATCTTCATACTCTTTATACTCAATGTTTCTCTGCACGTGATTCAAGCCCTGAATGCAAAAACAAAGCATCACAGCGGCCAACCCTGCTTCAGTGCGTGATCGCTGTCAAAGGGCTAAAACATGTCATGGTCTTGACAGGCAGCATCTATTTCATTGATTCATTTAATCACAAATTAAACACACACAGCTAAGATCAGGTCATGGAAGGTTATAGCAGCAGGCTGTGCTCTGAGTCGCTTGAGTTATGAGAGAGCTGCGGTGGCGTGGTAGTTACTAGCGGGTTCTCTAGAAGGAAAAATGTCGAGTTGCACCTCAAGAGCAGCATCAAGGCACGTTTATGTATTTGCTTTTCTCCGTGGTGCGCGCTCAACATCACAAACACTTTGCCTTTTACCGTTTCAAGCTCTGTCTGATACTCCAAAGCCCTTTAGGTCTTTATGACAGCCATCTCCTTTAATATGGGCTTCAAGCAGATGCACAGTGAATATGTTTTTGCTTACTTGTACGGGATCTTACGGATGCTTCCAGGGTGCTCCTTTTTTGGGGGAGGGGAAGAGTGGTGGGTGAGTTGTCCCTTCAAAAGATTAGGTAAATGCCCAAAGGGAAAAAGGAAGAAGGAAAGTCGAGGACCCTGGTGAACTAGAGGCTTCGAGTTGAAGCGAGTCGTTAAGAGTCACTGCAGCCAAATTCAAGTCCCAGTGCGTCGACCTAATGGCTGGATTCGGGCTGCTGGGAGTCTAATGAAAAGCCGGCGCGGCGGTAATAGGATAGTAGACGGCTGGGCTTGATTGGGTTTTGGAAGAGATGCGCTGGCTACCGGCTGCCTACAGCGTGCAGAAACAAGAAGGGAGGCGCTCAGACGGGAAAGAAGTTCCGTGAGCAACTCTGTCCAGGTCCACCAGCTGAGTCTTGAAACGCCAACGGGCACCTTTTCACAGCTCGTCGAATTGAACTGGGAATTTGAGCCAAAGAGGAAGGAAGGAGCATTAATAAAGGTACTGGGAGGGGAGTGAGGGGTGGAGGGCGGGGGGGGGGGCGCCCTGTAACAATTTAATTATCACAGTCTGACTGCATGAGGGCAGGGCCTCTTCATACAGTCACACCTGGATGTTAATTATCGACTGAGAGTCGAGTCGTCCGAATCGTGGAGACGAGAACCGTCGGCAGCAGCAAAGTTGGATCAAATTAGTTTCCGCCACCTCTCAAAGTCCCACAAAACTGCTTCACCCTCACAACATAACCTTTAAGACAATTACTCCATTTTGTCCTTTCAGCTTCTGGGCTTAATTATTGAAGTCTCACTTAAAGGTGAGGCAGATTACTCAAGAGGAGCCTCCTTTAGCAGCGGCGCCTTTTGCACAGGTATTTTGGTGAGAAGCCACGAGGAGAAAGGACGTCTAATGCACAGTGACCCGGTGATTCTCCAAAATTGACTATTTCACACAACTTAAAGATCCCATTTTAGGGCCATTTCAGGTCTGATTCCTTTTTTTCTCATTGCCTTCTTTTAAATTTTCCAACATGTGTATATCCAGACAATCAACTCAATCCTAGGAACTTATACAGAGTTGTTGATTTTTTTCAGCCAGTTAAACCAGCGGAGGCTGCACCACCTGAGACAGGACAATAACACAATCACTGACTGTGTCTCACAACTTCAGCAGCGTGGTGTCGCCTTGACAGACCGACCACGTCGTCTCTCACCAAAAAGAGAGAAAAAAAAACACAACCTCTCTTTTCCGGCCGCCTCTCCGCAGGAATGTTAAGGTGTGTGACACCGGCAGACAGCCATAAAATCCCAGGTATCACTCTGATTAAGTGTGATGAGCGAGCTGTCAGTTTCCCACCTAAAGGATCCAACTTTAGGCCGATAGCTGTGATTTAGCTTGGCCATCACTCTGTCTCTCCCCCTGCCGGCTCCTCCGCCCTCTTTCTCCTCCACACAAGCACACACACCCACACACGCGCACGCACACACGCACAGACGCGAGTGCCGTGGCCCACGGGGATATTTTTCTTTTGGCTCAGGGATCAGAAGGATGCGGCTCCGTGAACGTTTCAGTCTCGCTCTCCTCCGGTGTCGCGCTCCCCGCTCACACTGTGTTGGGAATTAATGACTTTGCAGCGGGGCCATCAGCAGCGCCAAGCACGTGGGGAGAAAACATAAGAGACGGGGAGGGCGGCGGGTGGAGGCAGGGGCGGCGGGCAGCCGAGGAGAGTGGAAAATAACAGATAAATGCGGGACCTGGGGTTGCTTCCCTTGGCCGCTCGCGGCACTGCGGAGGACGGGAGGCTCAGGGACGACGTTAAGAGGTGACTGGAGAGCAATAGGAATGAAGAGAAAAGAACAATAAGCCGCTGCTGAGTCAGATTGGTGATATTGAAGAGTGGTGGGAGGGGTGAGGAGGGGGAGGGGGAGGGGGAGGGGGTGATTTCATTTCGGCTCCCCGCCGCAGATGCGGGGGGTGGGATGGGGCGGGTTTAACACTTCCTCCACCTGACTCACGCTCAGCGTGTCGAGACACACGCATCCATTCCATTTCCCATTTTTCTTCTTCTGTGCCGGCTCGCCCCTCTCGGCCTCGCCCCCTTCTGGCTCGCACCTCAGGTGCACGTCGACACACGTGCACGGCCACAACAGAGGGAAGGTGGGGGAAAAGAATGCAGCGCAGCATTTCCCCATGATGAGATATCTCCGAAGGAACAACAAACAAAAACAAAGCAGAAAAGGACTAAATATTGATAAAGGTGATCCAAGTAAAGCCAGTAAATCGCATGTTTAGCCTGCTGTTTGCAGCCTCCTGCAAAACACTGCACTAGAAACCCAACAAAACATTTAAGAAAAGGTAAACTGAGGTTTTCACCACATCCAGAACTCTACTGAGATCTGCAGTCGCTCTCTAAAACGTCTTTAAAGCTACAATCACATCAAAGAGGATATGAGTCATCCTCAATGTACTGTATATGGTAAATTTCACTTTATTTATTCATTCATTCATTTATTTATTTATTTTATATTTGGGATGAATGTTGCAGCAAGCGTGGCAGTAGCCTCTGAGCGAGACACGACAGGAGAAGAACAAAACTCTGCAGATCGTTCTATTGATTAAGCAGCCGTGTCACTGGCTGAGCGATGGAGCCGCAGCACCGCGCTCTGTTTTTCTTTTCTTTTTTGTTACGACACAAAAGCCATCGAACAACAACAAAAAACGACCCCCATTTGCACAGCGAGAGCAGAGTTTCCAAATCAGAAGGGTTATCAAACCTTCAAGACCTACACCAGGAAGGAGCGTGAACCGCCTTTAGCCACATCACTGGGTGCTCCAAGCCACAAATACCCTTTTCCACCATCACGTTTAACACATGTACAAATTACTGGAAGCAAATGGACTTGGACCGGTTCCTGCGATATAATAATGATTGAAAAAGTGAAAGCTACTGGAGATGTCAGGCAGCTACTGAGCAGCCTTCAAGTCGCCGACACGCATCAGATCAGAGAAGCGGCTCCATGAAAGCGCCACGTCTGTCCTCGCATCCCGTGCTGAAAGGTTACACTGCAAAAAAAAAAAGAAGAAAGGCAACCAGACACCACAAGACGCTGTTTACGTCCTCTCGGCCGCAGGGAGGAAGGCTGTATTTCCGCTGCCCTGTCCTGCCCCACACGGACACATGAGCGAGGCTGAGCATTGTCCAACTGAGGGACGGAGCTCCGTGTTGTGCTGCAGCTGAGGTGAAGTCTGATGGCTTCACTATTGTCCAGCTGTTTTCAGCTGTTGTTTTTTTGCCCAACAAAGCCCCAATTAATTATTGTACATAATAGTAAACTGAGGCTTTGTTGGGCAGTATTTAATATTTAAGTATTTAATGGTGGAATTCACCCCAAATTGAAATTTCACACAGTGTTTCTCACTAATTCAGCAACGCCACAATAGCAGTGCGGTGGCATAATGTGTTTTATGTTCTGCCAAAGTCCAGAATGGTCGTATGGATGGTAAAATGCCACCAGAGCTTCTATCAACACAATGACAACTAGTTAAAGGGCAAAATTAAAATTTTCGGCGAACTAGCTATTTAGCATTCAGCTCAGCCGAAACGGGTGAACAGGAACGAGCCGTTTGTCGCCCCTGTTCCTTGTCTGCGGCTGGTGCACAATGGGATCCACCTTGCTGGGCAGGATGTGGCGTCCTCCTAATTGGGCCGCACAAGTTCGGATCTGAGGTTTTCATTTTTGCAGCAACCTTAAACCCCGGCGGCGACCGTCTTTAAAGGAATTAAACAGAAAAAGAGGAGTGCAGAGAAGACACATTCCTGGACAGACTGCCTTGACAATCAGACAGCCCTGTCCCCAAACGAATCAAAGATGTTCACTGAGCTTTGGTTTAAACCATCAACAAAACCACCAAGCTCAGTTTCCTGTTGAAAGAACTACACAAGGCTTAACAGAATAAAAGTCGCACACGCAGCCATAAAGTCCTTGTTTGTCAACAAGCTAAATTCCGAGGCTTTACATCAATATACTGCAAAGGGGACAATCTCTAACAAGTGTTGCCACCACTCACAAAATACACAAACAAAAAATCGGTTGCAAAGAAAATCTTTTTTCTTTTTTTTTCCTTTTTTTTTGCAGCAAAGATTCTCGATGTGATTCCAGCAGAATATTCTCCACTTGGAGCAGCTCGGAATATGTTGATGTCGGCGTTTTGTGCTACAAATTAAAGAACGAGGCTACCGTCAGGCGAGCAAGTGAGCACCGCACTGATGTGGTCGAGAGAGAGGGAGCGAAGGAGTGAGAGAGCGCGTATAGATTCTCAGCAGACAGACAGAGTTTATAGAAAGAATTCCACTGTGAGTCTTAGAAAGTTTCACCAGCAGCTGTTTGGAATGCAGACACGTCCTGTGGGGAGGAAGGCGGCACTCTAATGCACGTCCGGCAGTTTGGCTACTCTGTACTTCCTGATTCCTGTAATGTTTATAATGTCTTTTTTTTTTAATAGTGTCTCAGTGAAGTTTTAAATAATTAATTACGATTAGCTTAATCTGAACTTCTGTTTAGTTTTCTTTTTTGGGCTATCCTATGAAATATGCAGGCTGACAGTGATGTCATTCACATGTAGTTAAATAGTAAAAAAAAACAAAAAAAAAAAACATTTTAATTATTCATGTGTTTGAATATTTGTCACTGTTATGTCAGTCATTCTAATTAGCAATTGTGATAAACTAATTACGAGTTGCCTCCAAATGTTTGTCAGTGTTAATGAGGTAGAAATCTTGTTTTTGAATAATATTCAACAACATTCACAATGCAAAATTTGAATTAGCAATATTTTACAATATGTGTCTCCAGAATGTCAGTGAAATACCTCCAAATGGCAAAGATTAAAAAAAAAAAAAAATCCATTCTTCTGTCCTCCAAAAAGTACCTCTGACTTCAACAGAACTCTTGGTCAACAGGATCCCTCGATGACATCATCAACAAGCCCGCTTGGTCCCAGCGCTCCCAGCTTACCACGTGACGGACATGAAACAAACATAAAGCCTGCAGCGTCGCTCGGTGTGACTTCTCCTTCAACCTCTTGATCTATACTATGTTATTATGTAAATGTGGTGGAGCTGAGAGCGGAAATGGTAGCTGCCACTTCAAAGGGCCGTGCAGGGATACTTTAAGGAGGCTAATAACGTTGTCTAATGCCACAACCTCGGCCGATGTCTTGGCTCTGCGTCCTTCTTATTGGACGCCAGCTGCTGATCAGGCAGAGGGATCAGAAGCAGCGTGACTCCACCGACACACACACCACAGCCACAATGTTGTTCTCGTTTTTCTTTTTATACGGCTGCGACCGATTAATCTTCCCTCTGGACCCCTTCTTTTTACAGTCCTCATTAAAAGGCTTCCATTACTTCTTTTAGGAACGAGTGTTGGTGAGCACGTCAAGAGCCCGAATACAATAAAACCCTGAGCCTGATGGCCGAGGTGCAGAGGACGGTGGCGCCGAATGGTTCCTGGGCGATGACAAAACTCTGCTGTCATCAGACTCGCTCGGGTTTACGGGAACTGCAGTACTGCTGAGGCACACACACACACACACACACACACACACACACAAACACACACACACACACAGCTTATTCAAGGCTGGGTCTTCAACATGTTACCAAATGAAAATGAAAAGCATGTTTCTTGGCAACAGTGCAGAAAAATAAAAGCCCTAAACACACCAAATGCTCCCCCGCTTTGATCCAGGCGGCACTTGTGTTCAATATTTAACAATTTTATGAATTAACCGGGTAATAAATGCACCAGTTTGGAAGCGCTCTTTTGCCGCAGGGCTATCGCAGCACTGGCTGCGGTGTTCAACTGCAGCAGGTGACGTCCAGCAATCTGGGAGAAGGCAAAGCAATCAGTAGGTGGAGCAGGCGGTCTGCTTATGAAAAGTTTCCTCCGAACCACCGAACCTCCGAACATCAATGGGCTGAAATGATGCAGCGATCTTTCTGACTGCCATCTGAGGTGCCACCTACCTGTTGAGAACGCTCACAAGGCTCAAATGTATCCTCAATCACTTGCATGCACCGCTGGCAAAGCCTCCAGGGTTTGATGCAGAGTTCAAAATTTGCCCGAGGGGACCAGAGTTGGAACTGAACGGGCGATTCTGTAGCAACAGCAAGGCTCCCAGTCACTTCCTGTTGATTTCCAGGAAGAATAAATGACTCGAAGCTCAGAAAAGGCTAATGTTGCACCAACCAAAAGCCTCGACCTGACGACGTCTGGCTAAACAAGTTGGAACGAATGGGATTGTTCCTCCTGAATGTGACTGACAGAACGCTGGTTCAAATAGCTTCTGAGCTTGTGCTGCTCCCTCCAGATGGCCTTTTATGGGCTCTTTAGCTGATAGATATGAGATGAAGCCCGATGATTCAGATGACATTTCATCTGGTGTGCCAAGTAATGACTTTGCTGCTCCTTTTCCCCTCTTTTTTTTATAGAGTTTTTGACTGATTCCTTTTAAAGGACTTGTGTCAGTTCACCTGAACAGGCCTTGAAAATAGCTAAACTGTGAAAAGAAGCACCAAGGACCTCCAATCCCACTTCAGCGGAGAATCACTGACTTTTCAGTCAGGGTCTACCGAGAAGCCAAACTGCATTCAAAACCTTTTTTTTTTTTTTTTTCCAGAGCTCTCAGGTCTCTTTTCGTGACAATGATCTCAGTGAGCGAGTCTTGTAACTACACCTGCATGTTCAAAAACCTAAAGTCCTGTTTTTTCAGAAGATGAGTTTTCTAGTTGGCTCATTGGGTGGTGAAAAAGGACAAATTGCACGTGATAGTCTGCGTGACAACAATTATTCACTCACGAGAAGCAGCATAAAGTCTGATGAATATTCAACTCGGTAAACTCATTCTTTCTCCGATTCCATATTTCTCCTCTTCTATTCTTATGGAGGTGAGTTTAATAATATCTATAATGACCAAGGTGGAACATTTGGCATAACATATTCACTCTACAAGATAATCTGTTCCTTCCACGCCTCCTATTGTTTCAATTATTTAAGTTTTAGCCCAGAGTGTTTCTGCTCTCTTTGGTCTGGATGGCAGAGGCGATGACAGAACGTCAAGTACCGTTCAAATTATTTAGACAGAAAGAAATAGAAGAGATGAAAGTGGTGTTTTATGTTTAGAGGAACCACAAGTGCATATTAGATGACGTACCGCAGTGAATTCAGCAACAAACATTAATTTTTTTTAAAGCCCTTTTTCTTCAGAAAAGTTTCTTGGCAAATTGATTAACTCAAGCAATTCCTCCAAAGACAAGGATTCTGATGCATTTCTTATTAGCTTTTGTAATCCCTTGGTTAAAGTTGGATAGTCATTGCCATCAGGGTTAATTAAAAAAAAGGAGGGAAAGGAAAATGTTACCTTGAGGTCTGGGGCTCGCGTTAAAAGGCCATCTACAACCTCGCCCTCCACATCCCTGCGTCGCTTTGCTTGTAGACCGCAGGGCACTTCCTCAGGAACCCACACGGAGGAGTGGAAGCGAACATGAGCGTGGAGGTGGCCTCCATTATGGGATCACCTCAACTGTCTCCCCGTGGTTGCGTGTTTCTGTTAACGTGCGTCAGTGCAGCGGGCTGCTACAACAAGTCAAGCTGCGAGGTAAGTGCCTCCCCTAAAGGATCTCATTACTTCCCTACAGCTGCGTCTCTTTGCTGAGCGCTCGGCATGCCATTACTCTACGGCAAAAAAAAAAAACAACCCAACAACAAACAACACAAACAAACCAACAAAAAATAAAACAAAGAAAAATAATCTTTTGGAGAAGAATTCTCGGCAATCTATCAAGACAGACACTGCAGTGGTGGCCATGCTACAACACATCCACATCTGCATGCAAATGCTACAATTCTCCCGTTTCTTAGGGTTGATCGAGTTCACGTGGCCACGCGGTCACGTCTCCTCGCCGTATTCCACACACACTCCTCGAGGCTCGGCCAGGCCGCCCGCGCTGACAGTCGTTGAGTTATCAGCTACCTGTTTACCTTCTGAGTTAATCAGCGCTCTGATAAATTGCATCAGCTGTTTTGTAACAACCACATATACATGTCCCCCTCCCCCCTCCCCTCAGCAGAGCGCATAAACCTTGGTAATGTTCTATACGATGTTTTTAGAACTAACCTTGATCGGCTTTACGATTCGTCCTTTATGTCTTTACGAGGCTCATAAGACTCCTCCTCTTTGGGCGGGACACAGGCTATTGGCTGCAGGTAGGGTCGTTAGCGGTTAGTGATCGTGAAACAACGTCGGCATTTAGAGCTTTGCAATATTTTGTTTGATAAAGTTTGTCCTTCTCTCACCGTCACCTAACGGTTCAGTTGACGCTACAAACGGACAGGAGCTGTTATTGTCTCTTTTTCTACAGTGTCTTAGATTGGTTCGTGGTTGGTGTTGATTTTCATTGCGGGCGACACAGTGGCACAGTGGTTAGCGCTGCCGCTTCGCAGCAAGAAGGTTGTGGGTTTGATTCTGGGAGTTTGCATGTTCTCCCAGTGTCTGCGTGGGTTCTCCAGCTTCCTCCCACAATCCAAAAACACGCATGTGAGGTGAACTGGGAACTCTAAATCCATCCGTGGGTGAGTGCAAATGGTTGTTTGTCTCTATGCAATGAACTGGCGACTTGTCCAGTGTGTCACCCTGCCTTCGCCCTTCAGCTGGGAGCAGCTCCACCAGACCCCCGCGACCCTGAGCTCAGGAATAAGCGGGTACCGAAAACAGATCTATGGATGCATGGATTTTCAATGACAGAGTTCAATAGTTGATCACAATTTTCTTGGACATTTAAAAAAGAAGTGAACAATTTGGCTGGTTTTAAACGCTGTTGTTTTTGTTCCAGAAAAAAAAATGATGTGAATTACCCAAACGAAAACAGAGTCCAGTTCAAGCAGAATGCTGTTTGGTCGCACGGGGATTAGGATCCAATAATAGATGAGCTCATCTTACACCAGCGTGGATGAAGGAAGCAAAGAAAGGAGCTGGTAGAGCTGGCCGAGGAGGAGAACCAAAGCAGGGGTGATGAGACTGTAAGAAGAAACTTGCGCTGCTGCGCTTAATGGAGCGGCAGACAGAGATGCAATTGATTACCGGCGGCCGCAGAAACACTGATAAAGACAGGCCACGGCGCACGGCCGCATGGTTCACACTGATAGCGGACAAATAGGAAGAGAACAAAAAAGGCAAACAGGATAGAGGGTGAAAAATGGAAGATTTGGCTGTGAAATGAGTTTTGAGACTGAGGAGAAGAGACAGATAGAGAAGAGCGATGAAGAGGTTCTAATAATATAATGGTGTAATCATACATCAGTGTTGTCCTTTTGGAGGGGGGCTCGATCTCCGCCCGCACTCCACCGCCTCCACCACTCTTCATCCACATTTCCTCCAGCGGCACACTTTCATCTGGTGCCATTTATTATCAATATCCACCTATTGCTCCCATACGCCATTCATTTATCTCTCTTCAACTATTCTTACCCTCCTCGCCCCATTTCACTCCTTGGCTCTCAGTGATCACCAGTCTCCGCCCCTCCTAAATCAAGCCACCCTCATCTGTCAAACGCGCCCTGCTCTACACGTGTCGCGGTGCCGCTGAAGCCCTTCCTCTTTTCTTTTTCTTTCTTGCTCTGGATGGTGGGTTGGAGCATCAAATTGAGAACAATGTTTTGTTTTCCGGCCAAAGGCTGCTAATGAACTAATCAGAGATCCACCCGCTGAAATGCACTGTGTGCACATGCGCAAATGTCGGCATACTGAGCCCGTGCAGATGGGAGCATGAAGGAGCGTGCCGGCGGAGGAGGTGCTGCAATATTTAACGTTCCTGCGTGACTCCTGAAGGCTCATGCTTCGCCTATAAATCCCAAGACTTCCCTTTTCTGTTTATTTCTTTTGCAGCTTTCTATTTGGCTTATTGTTCATTTGGGAGCATACATGTCAATGCATATAGGGCGCGCGCACACACACACACACACACACACACACACAAGCTTGTATATGCTTGTACACGCACACACATTGGCTCATAAACCTTTACAGTTATTATGATGGAAATTGCACAGGCATGTGAAGGAAAAGCAGCGGCAGCAGCAGCAGCAGCAGATTGAGGAGTCAGTATTGGCTGTAATGTGTGGCTGTGTCCACGCTGACTACTTATTTTCCCCTGCACATCTCACCGGGGGGGTCGCATTTATAATTTAGATGCATGCAATCTGCATATAATCAAATATGGTCTGTTGCTCAATGCAGGATTTTTTTTAAATGTATTTATTTACACATTAGGATGGTTTTGATGTGCATCTTGGAAGCCAGAGGAAATGAAGATGGATTTTATGGTGCGCGAGACAGACAATACCTGCCATTATATTTTGCTACAACACTGAGGCTCTTCTATAGTGCCACGGAAATGAAAAGAGAAGAAAATAATCTTTGCTCTGCAGAGCAACAGGACAGCATCAGTTTTTAAAATGTCCAATTTACGAGACGACCACATCAACTCAAATTGTGTTATTTTGTTGCTGTTTCCCAACAGATTTAACCGCTTTTGTCACATGAGTGTGCGGTTTTCTACTCAAATTCAATTTTCATTCAACTCAGTGTGTTTCATACTGCTTTTCTTTCTGTTTGCATGCCACATACTGTGTGTTGTATTTGTAGTAAAAAAAAAATATCCTACTTTATGTCAAACTGTTCACTCTTCTGCTGCGATCATATTCTCACATCTTCTCTTTGTTCGTCTTTGTATTGTGTTTTTCGCTTCATGGTAATTTATGTGAACTGCAGCTTGTCATCTCATGTATCCAAACTGCAAAAAGAAATAAACTGTTTAATAATTTTACAACATTAAAATTAAGTTGAATTTTGTCCTCATGGACATAAAATGGCCATAAAAATGTTTTTGCACCATTTTCCTCCTGCATAAAATATAAGGCTTGAATAATGAGCTGTTTGGATTCAGACACGTTCTATTCGACTGATGAGTGAGAGGAGGAGGTGCATCGCGTGCTAGTTACTGAGCAGAGCCCGTGGTGAGCAACAATGTGTAAGCACATGTCAAAACACTGTCAACATACGCAGCCTGGTCATGCTCATGATGCAGCGTGCGCTTTGAAGGACACTGGAATCCTGAGACTTACTTACATGGGATGGAGCCCTGAGGGGCAGCTCGCAGCAGCCGCTGCCTGCATCAGCAGCGATGTTTACATGCACGGCAGCCCCACCTGAGAAGTTTCTGGCTGTCGGTGCGCGCTAATTAAAGCTCCCGCAGGCCACAAATACAGCAATAAGCAAAAAACATCAAGCACACTTGTATCAAACCACCCAAACGTCAAGCAGCGGACCATCAGCAAAAATAAATAAATGAAATAAAATAAAGTAAAAAAGGGTACAATGAAAGTCTGTAAAAGTGCAAACAGAAGGCAGAGGAAGCGAAAAACCCATGCCGGGGTTGTGCTATATGGCGCGCACGTAGACAAAGAAGAGCGGGACGCGCAAATGGAAGTTGAGGCGGCGAGAGTCTCGGCTGGCAGCTCATCCCCTCGCACACTTGGCTGCTGTCCCACGGTGTTAGAGGCTCCACCGACGACCTGCCACAATCAAATAACCAGGAACACATAGCAGCGGTAACACAATCAGTCCCCCGGCGGCTTCGGCATCCTATCCTCTGGAGGTTCCAGCTTCCAACAGACTGCCACCTTCCACTGAACAGCTTGTGACAAAACTTGAGAAGAATCCAATTCAATTTTTTTTTTTGTGTTTTTTCCCCGCCGTATTCAGTACAGTCTCCACCCAAGCACTGGCGTCGGCATCACCCACCAGACAACGCGTAAAAGACGTGAGTTAATTGGGATGGAGTCGGTGTGTGTTTGTCCTGGCAGCACGCTGGAACACCTGCTGGTGAGGTAATGACTTAAAAGAGGCCAAGCGTACATCGTAATGCCACGATAAAGGACTGTCGAGTGAGGCGGTTGACCTTATGATGGCTTAAAAATGTAATGAAGGAGCTGTAAATGCACCCTGAGAGCACAAAAGACACAGCATTTGGCATTTAGGAGCGAGCCTTTATTTCCTCCCACCGTACTGATGGAATGGAAATTGTGCTCATTAGATAAAAAAAAACAAAAAAACACTTCATTTCTTAGAAATGCGTGACAAAAGAAAAAAAGAGGATATGTCTTAGCAAAAGCGTTGGGCAAAGACAACAAACCCAAAATCACACCTGATGACTCGCACGGAGGCTGTTGGTTATTCGGTGTGCTGAAAGGCAGTTAAGTTGACTGCCTGGTGAGAAGCTCACTTGGTTAGTAGTTACATGCATATTTAGTTAGGTGGATAGATGAGTAGTTGGTCGAGACTGAGGTCGGTCGGTGTAGTTTGACTGGTTCATGGCTGGTAGAGGAGGAAGTATCTGGGTGGACTGGCTAAGATGTTACTTTCATGTCTCACATGTCTCGCCAGCTGTCTGCCAGGCACTAAATTGAACACACTCTCCTCCGCACTCTGGACTTCCTGTTGGCGTGACATCAGAGACCCAGCGGCCCTCTGCTCAGAGCACCTCTGTCTAGTCCAACATGTTGGAGACCTGCTTTCCATTTTTCCTTTGAGCCAATAAAACACACAATCTCTCTCCGCCTTGTCCACTGTGCGTGCAAAGTCTTGTGTGTGTGGAGGCCTGAATTAGATTTGCTGTGGTGACGAGGTAGAGATGACAGTTCAGGAATGTGACGATGCAACAATAGCCTGCGTTGCTGCAAAGTGAATGTTTTACAACTCAATACCTTGACAAATTACAAAAATGTGAGGAGGTTGGGATGTTGTGCACGTACAGGGAACTGCATTTTGTAATTTACAGCACAGCTTCCCGATATCGGGTTTGCTGAGCCTGTACGTGTGTGTGTGTGTGTGTGTGCGCGCGTGTGAACGCTTCCCCACGGTGTCTCCCAGTGCAGGTCCGACTCCATTGTGTTGCTCTTCCCTGTCAATGCTTCAGCAAAGCCGGGCTCCATGTTGAACTGACAGGTGAGCGGGCGAGCGGGTGCGCTAAATCTCTACAAGCACGCGGAGCAATAATTTCCATGTATCTCTTCAAGCCAAACTGAAGCGGGTCTGCTGGAGATCATTAGGCTCGGCTCAGCCGCGGCTGCTGGGTCCCGACAGCGCCTTTAACAAAACAAGCAGCGTCGGGATGCGGTGAATGCACAGGCCGGTGCTCCTGAGCTCCAGGATATCAAAGCAAACAAAAAGCAAAAAAGAGAGCTTTCCGTTTTTTTGTTTTGTTTTTTTGTTTACTCCAGTGGACGCTTGTCGACATGCAAAATTATCTAAATGTCACGGGAGTGAAAGCGGGAGTGGATGTGCTGTTCAGTTATGCTGTGATTGGGGTTTTCTCTGCTGTAATTGATGTGCCTGGAACATGAGGCTGCTACCAGAGCGGCAGCCTGGTAATGTGTTTTGGCCAGGGTGGCTTTCTGTCAGGTAATAATTTGTGCCCGACGCAATATGTTTGCACAGGTTCTGCGACAAGGAGGAACAAGTTATGCAAAGATGAAACGTTACAAATCTTTCCCAGAAATGTCAGTTTGAAGGAAGTCATTTACTTCCTCACTGTTGGAGGGAAGTTGCATCCGACAAAATGTGGCTGCGCTGCTCTGCACCGAAGGTCCGGGAAGAACAAGCTCAAACAGAATGCATCGGCCACGTTCTAACTCCACGGATCAGACACAAGCACATAATTGTCCGGAGATCTGCGGAGACACGGAAGGTCATCAGCTCACCTTGTCGTCCCGCCTCCATTCTTTTGATTATTAAAGGGAAACACCACCTGCAGTTATCAATGGCAGCAACCGAGTTTAATTGCTGAGATTAACAGATGGGGTGTCGGTGATTACAGCAATTATGGAATTTGACACAGCGACACAGCTGAGCAAAAGACTTTTTCTCGCCACGTCTTCATCTTGCGTTGAGAGAAGCTGTTACCTAGAACTGGATTGTCTCAAGTGGTTGTTGCTCAGATTTTTCTACCATAAGTTTTCTTGGACAAAAGATGATGCCATGAATTTACCATCTGGCCCACTTCTTTATTCAGTTTGACGCTTTTGAAGGTTCCCAGAGGGGATTTCACCGTGCTATTTTAAGTTGTTTTCTTATTTGTAGTACGAGCCCCTTGAGTTGTGGCAACTCGTTTACAAGGTGGTCCTACACACATAACATCAAGGCATAACGCAACTCAGCACAACACAATGAAGGGAAACAAAACAATACAAGACAAACAAAATGCAGACAATGAAATAATAAGACAATACAGAAGTACAAGAGTCATTTAGATAAGCTACAACCAGAGTTGCAGTGTGCAGATGTTCAGTGCGATATGGTGACAGAGTCAACGAAGGCACGAGGAAGATGTTTCGAGATACGCGGACTGGGTGTGATCAAAGCAGTTGAGTGATGGAGAAGATCTAATACCCACAGGTAGGTGGCTCCAATCATTTGTTCCTTTGAACATAAATGCTTTTCTATCGGTTCATTTACTGCTGTGCGGGACTAAAAAATAGGGATGAATAGAATGTCAGGTTTGATAGATGGAAGAGACTTGAACATAAAGAGGATTATCAAAAGAATAAAGACATTTAAATATAAATTGTAACCAGTGCATCTGTCGTCGCGTATGCAGAGAGTGCTCTTATTAAAGTCCGCGCAGTCTGCACCGTCACAGAGTTTGCAAACACATATGAGTTCGCAAACACATATATTTTAGTATATGCATATATTACTTCTACATGTAAATGTTTGCTTGATTCTGATCATATTCACAGAGAGATTACCGACTGCGAAGTGCAAAATCGACATTGATCATAAAAAAAGTTAATTGTTAATCCATTATTTCTCTTTTTCTATTGCAACTCATAACTCAAGACTTGCATATAATCGTAAATGTTCTCTATTAAATTACAGAGGGAACCATTAAAGCAGCTGCGGAGCTAAAGGTCACATGTCTGATATTGAACTGCTTCTATGAAGATGGAATTTATCTCGACTGCTACGAAACTTGCAACAAACAGGCCAAAAAGACAAACATGCAGCCCAGAGCCTCACACCTTCATGCGCACAGACCACAAGCCCCGCCCACCTCCCCTGAAATGCCTCGCCGAGCTCAGTTTGCCTCGCATCCACGGGCGCTAAATCAGCGGCGGGCTTGTTAATTTTTATCTCCCTCTCTTTCACACGGCGCCGGCCCCATGCTTCACAAATCCAAGAAAACAACTCTAAAAGAGGGAGGGAGGAGGGGGGGTTAAATCCGGATAAATCTCAATTCTTCCTCTTTATTGGTTTTTATTTCATGTGTAATAATGCATTCAGCCCAGCCCGGAGGGGGGACAATTGGGCGCATCTGTCAAAGAGAGCTTGGAGATTTATCGTGCGTAACTCTGCGCCGAGGCAGGAAGTAGAGCCTCTAATAAGTCGCCATAACTGTTGAGTGATGGGAAGTAAAGGTGATGTACGGCGCTAACGCACCGTCGCGCGCGCTAAACTATCTTGGTGTGTTTTTACTCATCAATCTGTGTGTGTTACTGAGGCGATTGCTCTTTTGGCACGCTGCTTTTGAATTTATCCCTCTGTCCCCCCACCCCAACCACCACCACCACCATCACCACCCTACCACCACCATCACGACCCTACCACCACCACCACACTACCTCAGGCGTGCATCACAACGTCGCATCTACGTACTGCGGCAGGACAAGAAGTCAGAAACATCAGTTCCTACAGACATGACGACAAGGCCGAACTTGACAAATGTGCAAACAACACAGCCAGGCTTCGGTGTTAAAACCGTCGACAGGCGCGGCTGAGGTGCCGGGGTCAGAGGAAACATAATGTGTCATTGGCCATAAAGCAAACAGGAAACAGCGTTCTGCGGATGCTTTTTTCTTTTTGGTCCCTCACACAAACAAGCGCTCGCAAAATCAGGCTATTACATACGGCAGAGTCGGGGAGGGGGTGGGTTGTAAATTATAAAATGCAACTCCTGCTTATCTCAACATTAATTAAAAAAGGGGGGGGGGGACTAGCCCTGAATAACATCCAGAACCCAAAATGACTGGAGATGAATAAATCATAGCTCTTATCCCGAACAGCAGACGGAGAAAATGAGCAATATCCTCGAAAGCTCGATTTTCCCCCCTCTTTTCCCTTCCCCGCACAAATATAAAGGGTTGTTTAGTGAATCCTAAACAGATGCTCACCTGATTAGAATTTGATGCACAGCAGCAAGGCTTTTTTTTTTTTTTTTAAATATGAAAAACACTGCATCACCCGAAGTGGCTCTAACACTCACTGCAGTATCTGGTGCATTTGATAAACAAATAAAACATATATATATATACATATATATATATATATACATATATATACACATATATACACATATATATATATATATATATATATATATATATATATATATATATATATATATATATATATATATATACATATACATATATATATATACATATACATATACATATACATATATATATACATATATATGCACTTGAACCTTTTACAGTGTGATCATATCAGTGCATTAAGTTGAGACGGCCGACTGCTTTAGTTTGTCCCAATGAAATATTGCAAGTTACCTCCTTCGCTCTGATTAATGGGATAAAAATAATGTAAATGCATGTTCACATCTTCCCTCCACCTCCTCCTTTCTTGCTTTTACCGCCGATCACTCGCCCCTTGAAAGACGTGGAGCTTATTGCGTTCTGCTGTCGGGAAAGCTCCAGTGAGCAAAGACATCATCCAGCCTCACGTGCACGTTAGCGGCGCTGGGCTTAATGCAGAAGCTTCTGAACTGCTCCTCTTTCATGTCTCGTGTCTTTATGGCGATCAAAGAGGAATAAGGGGGAAAAAAGAGGGATTCATAGCAATCAGGAAAGTCTGTTCCCAAGAAAAAAAAGATATGTGCTTCTCTGTATTGCATTCAAATAAATGAGAGCTGATCTGAGTGTTATAACAAAAACAAACTGGCCAAATGAACTCAAATGTTTACATTTAAGACAAAAAAAAAAACATGCGAGTTTCATTATATTTGCAAACCCTTGCACCTCAGTCACAGCTGTCACAACCTGTTCCATAAAAAGTGAACTGCTGGACGATGCTGCAACTTCCTTTCTGAAAAAGAAATTAAAAAAATTCCACAACGTGCACATTAATTGGAACGGCGGAAATTAAGTCCAAGAGAAGCGTAATGAGCTGTCGTCGGCTACAGACCAGACCAGAACCTGTGAGGCGCGGAAAAGGTCTGTTTAGTTTGGGCGCTTTCAGGGGAGGAAGCGTTTCAGCCAGCAGGTGCACTGGAACCAGTGCAGACAAAGTCTGCTCAACAGTGAACTTAGGTTTAAATCACTTTTTGCTCTCTCTCTCTCTCTCTCTCTCTGTATGTGTGTGTGTGTGTGTGTGTGTGTGTGTGCGTGTGTGTCCACAGGGATGTGCTTACAGATGTGAAGGCTTGGTAATGTTGTGACCACCTGGCGCTTGACTGGCATGTTTGCAGCACAGCCGGCGGAGCGGGCTCGTCTCCAGAGAGACATCACAGCACGACCTTGTTCCTTTTATTCCTACTTTACAAGTTCAATCGCAGCGTTCAGCTACTTTATTTTTTTATTTTTTTATTCATTCATTCATTCATTCATTTGCCTTTTAAAATTTTGACGGCTGACGACATCATCTTAAAACATTAAAGGCTCAACATTTGTGTAAGATTTACAGATCAGTTGGCCCGGAAATAAGAACCGACACAAACTGGCCACTGTGTTGGGTCAGATGCTCCGTTGCTTGTTCATTCAGGCTGGTGGACGATGTGATGAGGACGACTTTGTGAAGTTCAAAGCGAGTGTCAGAATGAGGAGTAACGGGGATTCAAGGGATTCGAATGTGGTGACCTGCTTCTTGGTCTGAGTGTTTTCAAACATCAACACACCACAGGTTTTACAGAGAATGGACCCAAAAAGAGAAAATATCCAGTGAGCTATGTTAAGGTCAGAGCT
This sequence comes from Nelusetta ayraudi, assembly GCF_046127955.1. NCBI lineage: Eukaryota > Metazoa > Chordata > Actinopteri > Tetraodontiformes > Monacanthidae > Nelusetta > Nelusetta ayraudi. The sequence continues at coordinate 3,332,540 of NW_027466083.1, forward strand.
CAGAATGGGCAGGCTGGTCATTCAACCTGGACATAGGTCGACGTTCATTTATTTGTAATACGCTGTCCTACCACTAGAAGCTGCTAAATCTCACCAGCTGGGACCTTTAAAAGCGTTCAACTCTTTAAAGGAATCAAAGTGTGTATCTACGCACTACCAACCTCGCCACAAATCCACAAACCAATTCATTTATTCTACTCACATTATTGTCACGATCAGGTGACTTGTGAACCGGGTCTGGGTCAGTGTGCCTCTGCACGTGCGCCCCCATACGGGTTCCACGTGTGCAGAAGACGCAAACGCTTAAAGCGACGAGAGTATGTGGCCTTGAGGGCCCGGCCCCTCCAATTACAAGGCACTGTAAAGGCAGAATTCTCTTTATTTCCAGCCACAGGGGAACTGAGAGCGAGGAGGCCTGCCTCGTCTCTCACTCCACCCCGGTGTAATAATTACCTGAGATAATTACTTTCCCCTCTCAAGCAGTTAATGCCAATTCCAGGGGCAACGACTTGGGACTCAGTCAGGGGACTGAGGTTACGTGCAGGCTTGGAAATTTAACTTTGGGGATACTATGATTTTTTTTTTTTTCCTTCTACCGCTCTCACTCGAACCATCTTCATTAAAAGGGGAGAACACGAGGCGGTGATATATGCTTTTGCTAGTCGTCGAGTGTAAGAACAGCAGCGAGAGGTGACACCTTGCAGAATGGAGGTAATTAGAACAGGTGTCAGCGAGACGGAGGGAGATTTCTGGCCCCTGTGGCTGCCTGAGTCATTCAGATCCGGGAGTCAGACGACGCCGAGAGGCGGCTGAGAAGGATGAAGATATCGTGAGCCGCAGCCGGACAACAGCTGCCTCGTTCCGTCTGGGGCCGAAAACAACACATCAAATCCGGCTCCCTTCACTGGGAAAAAAAAAAAAAAAAACCCTGCCTTTTCTTATTCAGTTAAAAATAAAACGCTGTCCGTGTGGCTGAGGGCTGCGTGTTCACGTGTGTGCGCTGAGCGAAGCCGATTGCTGCCACATGCAGCTGCCTCCCCAGGCTGAGTGCTCACACGGCGGTGCCAGCAGCTCATCAGGGGGTAAGCAAAATATTGTGAATAGGCTGACCCACACTCACAGCCGTTTATGCCTCTGTTTTGTTTTTTTTTGTTTTTTACAAGGGGAGGTTGTTGGCGACACACAGGTAGAAAGAAAGATGCAGCGGAAAGGGAGGAACAATCATCCCAGTGTGACGCGAGCAATCCAATCAACCGATTACTTAATCATTCCTTATTTTTTTTTTATTTCCTCGCCGCTTTGGGACCTTAACAAAGTGAAGTAGAAGTGGAGCAGATGTGTTGAAGCGGAGCCGAGTCTTGCGAGCTCTGCTCCTGTAGGATGTGACCTGATGCGGCTGCTGGATCGCCCAGATATCAAATTGCGAAACATCGCTCGTCCATCATGCCAAGATCAAACTGAAAGAATTTGCAGCGGACAGCCTTTCTGTTGCGATCTGCCATTGGGAGCCCCAGGGGATGACAAAGGAGGAAAACCAGCAAGTGATTGTGACACAAGCCGCCACTAAATATATTAGCGTGGGTGCGGGAAGAGTCGTTGCAAACTTAGGTGGCATTTTCTCTCTAAAAACCAGGGAAAAGCTGGACATTTTCATCATGGACTTACTTTATCCTACCGATGCAGCGACACACGACGATTGTCACTCTCTCTGGGGAGCATCGAGCTGTGTTCTACCTCGCTTAGTTAGCAGTGGGCGGGGGGAAAAAAACTGAGTGGTGAAAACACTTTGCAGAGACTTGTGAGGAAAATCAAAAGAACTTAAGCAATGTTCCATCTGGCGTGCCAGGATGCATCGGAGGTGTGAAATCCAACTAAGACTGACCTCTGGCTGTTTCTGTTGACAGACACATGCAAGACACCGAAGACCGCAGAAACACACACACACACACACGTCATGACAACAGACCAGATAAAGTCAATGAGAATGAGTGCTGCAGTAGATTGTGAAAGTGGAACTGAGACACTGCCACCTCAGCGTCGGCCTCCACGCCAGGCACCTGTCTGCGGCGGGATCAGACAGCTTGGAGAGACCCTCCCAGGCGGGGAGACGCCCAGAGCAGCGGGCCGGAGGGGCTTCTGGTTCTGACAGGAAGGACGCGTGACAAGAACATCGGTATGTGACACTTCTGGAGGAGCGTCGGGGGAAGGAGGGAGGAGTGTGTTTCCAAAACTAACCTCCAACTTTAAAAAGAAGTCGGACGCTGGTCCGGCCAGTGACCAGTTGTCTTGATTAGATGTAAACGAGATTCAAATGTATTACAAAATATAAAATAAACAAAAAGCAACGTGCACTGGGACGGAAACCAAACTATCAGGAGACGTCGTTAGTTCTGGGAGGGAGGGGTAGGGGGAGGGGCACCGGGAGACGATTTCACAGAGGGAGATGGCATTTAAAATGTATGGCCGTTGTTGTTGTTTTGTAGGCCATTACCGCAGCAAGAAAAATGGCCGCTTTGTCTCATCAATAGTGGGGAAAAACAACAGCGGGAGAAGGAGTGTCACCTTTAGAGTGAGCAAGAAACAATACCTGTAATGGCTCATTGATAAACACAACGAGCCCACTCCTTTTTTTTTTTTTTTTTTGTTTGGCCTGTTTGGCTGCCAGGAACAGATAATGTGCTTGTTAAATATTCATCTAATTACTGTAGATGAAGGGCCCCTTTTGTGCCGAGGGGTGACATTTCAAATGCCATTCAATAAATCCTCAAGTCTCACCTATTCCTTTCACGGACTCCTCATTTCAGGTGGGGCGAAAATTGAATTATTTTCCCAGAGAAAGGAGGCCACTGCGGCATTAAAAGAAGAAGAAGAAGAGGGGGGGACGTGGTATGATATTAATAATATTCTAAAAGAAGAAATAGTAATTTGGAGGGTACTACGGGACACTGGGATGAGCTGAATCACTGTCAAGGTAGAAAAGTGAGTCTGTGATGAAACAGAGGGAAGGTATTATTTGATTATTGGAAATGTATGCAGCCAATTATAAATGACATTTGAAAGTTTGGGGACGTTTTTCCTCAGTGAAAGTAGTGTGAGCTCTGGGACACTCGATTGTCCATCACTGCAGGATGACTTTTACATGAGACCAGGTGCAGGAGATAAATATCCATCACGATGTATAGCAAATGGTGCCCTGTGACTATTTTAAAGCATTTGTGCGCTTGCGTGATAAAGAAGTCCTTCAATCTATTTTCCATCCTTTTTCTATCGCTGCTTCTCCTGCACTCTGGGTTGCAGCAGCCTGGGGAAGGCGGATCCAACTGTCCAACCGTCCAACTCTCCAACTGCGGATGATTCAGCCGCCGATCATCAGGCCGACACACACGTCTATGCACTGAGAGGAAGCCGGAGCACCTGTGGAGAACCAGCGACCTCAGTGCAGTGAGGCTGCAGCGCTAATGACCGCTAAGCCATGTTGCAAAAGAAATCTTCATGTTCTTTTTTTTTTAATTTTTTGTCATGGTCTGAATAAGCGGAACCTGCTCAGTGCATCCAGTTCTAGCGACGGCCTGCTGCTGTGTCTGTTCCCAAGGCTGCACTCCATTTGGCTGCACTCTCCTCACTGCACGACGGAATATAAGATATTCGGCCTTGTAAACACCACAGACCTCACTTTTACCCACTAAACAGGGGCTGTTTGTCGCATAAAAATCACAGACTTACAGTTTGTACTTGCCTTGTTTCGTTTTTGTGTGCTTTTTTTTGTTTTTTTTGTTTTGTTTTGAGTTTGCTTTTTTTTGAAAGTGGGCTGCACGGCAGCTGGTCCCTCATTTAGCAGCTAATGGGTTGTTATCAGCAGTGCACCACCCAGTAGCACACAGTGGCCTCAGGCTTACAGCATGGAGCGGCCTCGTTATCCATTTCTGATCCTTGATCACTGCGTTTCCTATCACATAGACAACAATCACACTGCGGGAAAATCGCTTTGAACAAAACCAAAAAAAAAAAAAGATGATAGAACAGACTAGTAAGTTTGTCATTTCCATTCTGCTCAGGTTCAGAGCCGCTCACACTCTGACATTTCTCTCAATGAATTGCCAGGATTTTATGTCCCCGTGGTGTTGTTTCCCCTCAGTCAGGTTCATCAGCATACTTTTAATAAATTGCCTTCCCCACACTGCACTCGGATTTCATTTTCCTACTTTTCTTTCCTTTGAAAGGATTCCAACAAGCACGTTTCTTTCTTCTTCTTCTTTTTACATTGTAGAATTACTTGTTTTCATCACAACAGTTTATTATCCAATTGTTCTTATTAACCAATTCTACAATTTCATACTCACAAACTTAACTAGCTCAATGATGTGACAGCATATCTCACAGTGGGCGGGACTTCAGCAACCATGTGGCCAATCAGAGCGTCTTTACTCCTCCTCTGGCTGTTACGAAGAATCCAAGGCGTGGCCTGATCAGAACTGACAACACAATCAAAAATCCTCTAGTGACATCACCAGAGAGGTTTCACTGTGGACACAAAAGCCCATCTTGATGTGAGACTGTCTGTCCATCTCCAGAGTTTACTATTGAATCTCACTGTTTCACCCAACAACCGAATCTCTATTTCCGCTGAACACTATTACTTTTCTTTTATCCGCAGGAGCCCACAGGGAGAGAAGCCAGACTGTTGTAAAATTTGGCCATCTTTCTGAGAAGGACTTTGTAAATGTAAAGTGACAGTCGCTAGGACATAAAAGCACAGTTCTGCTGCTCTGTTTAGAGCTGGGAGTGTTGATGAAAGAGCTGCCGGTTAGCAGAACGGAAAGAGAAATGTAAAGTTAAGACCAAACTGAAGAAAAAATTATGTATATTGGACAGACATGCACAAATATAAATGTTTGTTTTGGTTGTAATCTTAGATTTCAGCGGCTTCAGAAACGAGGTCTGCACACCCACCCTCTCCTCCAAAGAAGCTTTTCTTTTCTTCTCTTCCCTTTTATATCAAGCAAAGAGTCATTCGGAGCAATAAACTCATCCCTGGAGAAGACGGCCGGCTAACAATTGATGTGTCAGTCCCGTCTAGACAGCGGCACTTCCTCCAATTATGTCAGGAATACAAACATGATCACGGCCAACAATGGCGGGATTACCGGCGCCATAAAGGAGGGAGGAAGGAGGAGGCTAAGGAGACAAGTGACGAGGATGAAAAGAAGTGGAGAACTAGGAAGAAAGAAAGAAAGAAAGAAAGAAAGAAAGAAAGAAAGAAAGAAAGCAGCTGACCTGGAGAGAGCGACGCCATCTGTGGTGAGAAATGAAAGCTGTCATCCAGCAACTGACTGTGAGTCAATGAGACGAAGGTGGAGGAATAGAATCCCAATTCATTCTGACATGTGAGTGCTGTTTTATTTGATGGTAACAGCATGAAGTGAATTTGTTGTTTTTTTTCCCCATCACAAGAGACTAACGGTGCTAGTCTTCATTTTCAGCAATTAAGGTGAAAAAAGGGAGCTTCTTGTTCTGTTTTTGTTTGGTTTTTTTTGTCAAATTCAGGTAGGTAATTCTAAATAAAGAACAGCAAAAATATCAATGAATAACTTTGGTAAAAATGTTAAGACCAAGGTAAAATAGAGAACATGCACTGCTTGTTTTGAAGCACTATAGAATCACGCCAGTGTCTCCAAGGCTTCTGTGAGCATTTTCCGAAGGACTTTGTATTCTCCACAAGCAACTTTCTCCACCCACATCCACATTAAAGCTAGAAGAAAACCACAGCAGGGCACACAACGCTAACTAATTAGATCACGTTTCCAAGAAATCTGGCCATTCGTTTAATAGTCCATGACCTTTAGGATGCCGAGTGGAAATAATAAAATATTGATTTTTCATTTGACATTCTGTGATGCAATTAAAGACGAGCCCGGTTCTGGATGTAGGAATGCAGCCTGTGATGCTGAATGGCTGCGTAGGTAACAACTGTGTTGCGGGCTTGCTGCTGGACTGTTGAGGTTGCTGTGTGATGCATGATCAGGTGTCTGAATTTCAGGAGGGAAAGAAAAGCTTTGTCTTCATGACACAAAACTTGACTTCAAGAGTGCAAATAGGCTCGTTTCTGCCTACATTTGCCGCCATGTATATTTCCATGTTGTTTTGAGTATTTGTGATTTTTCTATAATTCCAACAACAAACAAATGTTATCTTAAATGTTTAGTTTTCTTAACAAGGTCCGTGTTATACCTCTCACTTCCATTTTCGCTTTGCAAAACTCAATTAATTTTTTCCAGTTTTTTTTTCCTTGCCTGTGAGATAAATTCCTAATTGACTTGGAATTGACATCGGATTGTTTAGTTATTATCTTAAACGTTTTGTAATGAAATGGAGCTCAAAGTTCAAATATAGAGTCATCAAGATTTGGTTTAAATGTGTTTCTTACATTCTTACGTGTCAGAACCCTTCTGATTTTCTATTATTAAAGTGTCAATTTCACACAGCACCTTGGAAAATGGGGGGCGGGGGGGGGGGGGTCCTCTGGGCTGCATGTCTGCATGTTTTACATTGATTTGATAAATCTTATTAAACCAAACAAGAGTAGTTAGGTAGCCCCGATTTAGATACTGTCTACACGGCCACCCCTTGGTAGACTCTGGTAGTGCAGGATGAATTCCTGCAAACCATTCATAAAAATGTGGTCTGTATGACAAGAGTTGTATTTTTTCAAACCGTTTCATCCCCTCATTATTTGGTCTTGAACCAACTCCTGCCTGTCGCCTCTGTTTTTGCCACCTTTGCGATGAAAAGCATCCCACCATCCACTCCTAACAAACTTTTGCATCGTTTTTGCTTGGAAAAAAAATAAAAAAAAATAAATGGGACAGCTGCTCCACAAGGGTAAAGGAATTAGAGTTTGGTGGGAGATCAGCATGCCAATAAAGTCTGTCTGCATTTTAATTAGTGCTGGATCATTAATGAGCCATCTGAAGCTGCGCACTCTGAATGAGCAACTCGCTTTAAAAGTGTGATATGGCTGCCTCTAAGGCCAGCGCGCTAATAGAAAAAGTTAATTACATCGGGCCATTCGTGTTAATGTATGTACGATGACAAAGCAATACATAAAAAAAAGGTTAAAGGAGTGTGTGGCTCTCCCCTGATAGCAGACTTTTAACAGCCTTTTGTCTTTGGATCGCGGTCGGTCACCTCGACAATGGCAAATACAGCTATATCCCACTGACAACACAGCTTGTGAAGCAGTGGTTTAAAATACATCGTAACAGCCATCAATTCAGAATTTGACTGGGAAATTATTCACGTCTGGAAGTATATAGTAAGAATAGAGTAACATGCAAAGTGTCGAAACCTACAGGCGCGCATCAGCAGGTGTGGTGTCCGCCCCGAGAATGGATGTGACGGAGCGGTCAATAATCGTTTCAGACGGGTCATTGCAATGCATTATGTGAGGCGGCGGAAAGCTGTGCAGAGGAGGTGCAGGTCAGCCACAACAATTCAGTTTGATTGTTCTGGCACCGGAGACGGAGAACCAACAGAGAGCCACGCTAAATACTAACACTATTAATAAACTCACAGAGCAGAGCCAAACACTGTGGCTGTGTATGAATGTTTCAGCACCACGGAGAGCGACGGCACCGGCTCCAGACAGACACTGACCTGATTGGCATGCAGGGGGCAGCTGTGCTTCACGTGCCGTGTTTCATGAGGTTTCCTCCACATAGACTTCTCCACTATCGTCTGGGCCTCAAAGAATAAGAAAGTTATAAAAGCTGACTTTGCGGTTTGTTGTGTGAAGTGCCATCCCATTAAAAGTCCTAAAACGTTATCAAGTGTCAGAGCTGGTTTTCAACTCCCAGCTTCCAGTGAAGCAGCGTCTCATAAACAATGACCCAAAGACACTCCATCTAGATGTCGAGCAAATAGCCCTCTGTTTGCAGCCCCCCCCACAAACATACTCTGGGTTAGATTCTTGCTAAAACTGATGCTCTGTTTCACAAAAGCAAGGTGGTCTTTGAGGGTGGAATGAATAATGGCTAGGGTTGTTATCACCAAAATACGAGGGCGATGTATCTGAGCCCATTGTGACATCACTAAGGGCTGACTTTCAGACACTTTCATCTATTTTCCTCAAAAGTTTACATGATATGAGTTTTAGCTTCCTGCTATTATTTGCAGTGTTTCGGTTTCACTTGGCTAGGGTGTGGTCATTTACATGGGTTGTCACATCAGTGAGGTATCCGTGCCCTTTGTGACATCACAAAGTGAACAAAACTTTCTGAAAAGTGGAGCAGTAAAAATAATAATAATAATAATAATAATAATAATAATAATGAAATTGGGTTTCTCATTCCCATAACTACACTTTTAATTATATATCGGTCCTTTAAATATCGCTTTCAGCGTCAGACAGAATTTCTGTAAAAGCTGCAGCTTACATCTTTGCTTGGTTTTTGCAGCAGAATAAAGCAACGCACTAAACACAAAGGTCACTGGACACCCAACTGTCAGGATGCTGACCGAGTGTCATGTGTTGTAACTGTGTGCTTCACTGCACCGTTGGAGATGACACCATCTTAAGGGAACAATGGGGGAACTTTTTCTCCAAGTCTTTCTCTTCTTTTTCTTTCTTCCTTTTTTTTTTTTTTGTTAAACTATGTAGCTGCTGGAGGAGGAGGGCATCAGTGACAACAGAGCGGGCTGTGCTCCCAGCGGAACGCATTAGCCCGGGAGACAGAGAGGAGGACATATGGCCGAGTACTGTGGACAGACACGGAGACACGGACCAGATTAATCATCTCATCATGTGTGATTAATTTGGACCTGAGCACCATTGGCAGGGAAGCACGATGAAGCAGACACCCTGCTGACAGGTCAATATGTTTACACTGATGGATTTGCTCCCATACATACATGCGCATGTGTGCGCGTGCACCCGCATACGCACACCCACACCCACACACCAACATGTACAAAACGAGCAGGATGGGTTTCATTATGCTCTGCCAAGCAGCCGAACCCACCTCCAGGGTGACGCAGGTCCCTGTTTAGCACCACAGCTGACGCTTCATCAGATTCTCCGTCGCTCAAAGTCAGACGTTCTCTTCAATCTGAGAGTTCAGGTTTACATGAGTGTGACGATTTTCTTTTGAACGGGTCTGCACGACTACCAGCCTGCTGTCTCTCTCTGCTGTCTCTCCCTCTCTGATGTTGGATCGCTGCTGTTATTGGATGAGCGAAGCCGTCTGGCTGCATGATCAGCCATTTTGAATTTGGAAGGTTTGTTTGTTTGGATGCAGCGTGTTGGCAGCGGAATCCCCCGGCCGTGTGCGCACTGTATGGCTGCCGCCACGACGCGGATCTTATAAAACAAGCTGTTCCTACAAACTGAAACAGTGTTCTGGCTGCTGTGTGTCAGCTAAATGCTAAACACTGGACTTTTGATTATCTATTCAAAGCCTTTTCAGATTGTTTTAAAAATCATATTTTTCTGCTTATTTGTATTTCTTGTATTTATTTATGCTAATAATGGACATAGCCTTTTTCTGTTTTTAATTATATTCTGTTATTTTCTACCTCAGTTTGCAATTCCGCTGATGCAAAATTTTAGCAGCAAATTCTACTGGTGTGAAAGTCTGATCTGATCTGATCTTGTTTCATTTGATCTCATCTCACAGTTTAATGTGTCTCATTTTCAATACTAAAATCTGGCATCATCATTTCAAAGAGTGGATGTTGAATTCATGCCATTTTAATTGATTTAATTTTCATCCCTTTATCTTGGGAAGCATCTAAAATTGACCAAAACTGACTTCCCCCAGACAGCGCTGCAGTTACTGAGCTGCGTTTGAATCCGCGGTAGCCCAAGACACATACGTATTCAGCAGAAGTTTGCTCCGACGGAGGACGGCACATCAATAGAACGCCTTTCACCGCTGAGTGATGACCGGCTCGCCATCTAATGGCC